>NW_010539934.1:0-1961 GCF_000687285.1 Phaethon lepturus
GGTGGCACCTCTGGTGGCCATGCCGTGGATGGCTGCTGGTTCTCATGGAGGTGTGGTGGAGTTCCACCTCCTGTGGTGGCATGGCCTGGCCGCGACATGCCACCATGGTACCGTTGGGTGCCGTCTCTCATGGCCATGCTGTTGGGTGCCATCTCTTATGACCGGGCTGTTGGGTGCCGTCTCTCATGGCCATGCCATCAGCTGCCATCTTATGGCCATGCCACTGGGTGTCCCCTCTCACGGCCATGCCCTTGGGTGCCGTATCTCCTGGCTGCGCCGCGCTGCCACAGTGCCGTTGGGTGCCATTTGTCATGGCTGTGCCATGCCACCGCAGTACCATTGGGTGCCACCTCTCACGGCCACACAGTTGGGTGCCATCGCTCATAGCCATGCCATTGGGTGCCATCTCCAACAGCCATACTTTTGGGTGCCATCTCTTATGGCGATACCGTTGGGTGCCACGAGAGATTGTGGTGGTGCCACCAGGTACCGTCCCCAGTCCCCCCCCCCGGGCCGGGTCTGGGCCCCCTGCGGCGGCCGCTGACACCAGTGTCCCTCTCCCCGGTGCAGGTTTCACCGCCAGCCACCCCTCCCAGCTCCTCCGCTCCAGCTACATCTTCCTCTTCCAGCTGCCCTGGCTGCCCGAGCTCCTCCTCTCCTTGGCGGACTTCGAGGTGAGACGCCATCCCCACGTCCCCGTGTCCCCACCGGGTCCCCGCGGCCGTTCCCTGCCACCTTCTGCACCTCCCCCACCCAAGAACTTCCTCAAGAACTACTTGAGGAGAAAAAACCAAGCCCACGGCGTGGGGCGAGGTCACTTGTCACCCGTTTCGGGGTGGTGGCCTCATCCAGACCTCCCGTCCTCCTCCCTGGTGACCCCCCAGCTGGTGAAGACCAGCCTGACGGGACGGTGGACGGGGATCCGGAACCCGGCGCGGCGGTTGACCGAGGAGGAGGTGGACGCCTACCTCTACAGCCTCTCCCAGCCGGGGGGGCTGACCCCCCCCCTCCACTACTACCGCAACCTCTTCCGGTAGGTGGGGCGTGGGGGGGCACCTGGGTTTGGGGTGTCAAGGGTGGGTGTCTCGGGTTGGGTGCTCTTGGGTTGGGTGTTGTGTGTTGGCTGCTCCTGGTTGGGGGGCTGGTGTTGGTGGGATCCCACTGAGGTGCTCCTGTTGGAGATGATCCCAGTTGGGTGCTGTTGGGTTGGGTGCTCTTGGGTTGGGTGTTGTGTGTTGGCTGCTCCTGGTTGGGGGGCTGGTGTTGGTGGGATCCCACTGAGGTGCTCCTGTTGGAGATGATCCCAGTTGGGTGCTGTTGGGTTGGGTGCTCTTGGGTTGGGTGCTGGTGTTGGTGGGGTCCCATTGAGGTGCTCCCATTTGGGATGATCCCAGTTGGGTGCTGTTGGGTTGGGTGCTCTTGGGCTGGGTGCTGTTAGGCTGGGTGCTGGTGTTGGTGGGGTCCCATTTGGGTGCTCCCATTTGGGATGATCCCAGTTGGGTGCTCTTGGGCTGGGTGCTGTTGGGTTGGGTGTTGTGGGCTGGGTGCTCCTTGGGGTGCTGGTGTTGGTGGGGTCCCACTGAGGTGGCCCCATTTGGGATGACCCCATAGGGATGCTCTTGTTTGGGTGCTCCCTTTTTGGGTGCCCCCATTTGGGATGACCCCATTAGGGTGCTCCTGTTTTGGGGTGCTCCCACTGAGGATGATCCCATCGAGATGCCCCAGTTGGGGTGCTCTCTTTTGGGGTGCTGCCATTTGGGTGCCCCCATTTCGGACGCTTCTATTGGGGTGCTCCCTTTTTAGGGGTGCTCCCATCGGGTCGCTCCATTTTGGGGTGCTCCATTTTAGGGTGCCTCCATTGGGGAACCCCCACTTTGGGGTGCTCCCATTGAGGTGCCCCAACTGGGGTCCTCCATTTTGGGGTGCTGCCTTTTGGGGTGCCACCCCTCCGACCCCTCCCT
>NW_010539935.1:0-408 GCF_000687285.1 Phaethon lepturus
GCTTCTAGGAGGATCTGTTCCATGATCTGTCTAGGCAGAGAGGTGAGGTTGATGGGTCCGTGGTTCCCAGGGTCCTGCTTTCCACCCTTTTTAAAAATGGGTGCAATGTTTCCCTTTTTCTAGTCTTCAGGGTCTTCACCTGACTGCCATGACTTTTCAAATATCATGGACAGTGGCTTGGCAACTACATCGGCCAATTTCCTCAGGACTCCATCTCATCAGGTCCCATAGACTTGTGTATGTTCAGGTTGCTGAGGTGTTCTCGAACCTGATCTTCTCTTACAGTGGGAGGGACTTTGCTCCTCCAGTCTTGCTTTTGATCTGCTCGAGAGGTGTGGGAAGAGACACTGCCACTGAAGACTGAGTCAAAGAAGTTGTTGAGTACCTCTGCCTTCTGCTCATCTGTGG
>NW_010539936.1:0-44878 GCF_000687285.1 Phaethon lepturus
TCAGCCTCTCCACTTCCTCTTTCAGCTCTGTAGTAGGCTTAAGTACTTAATCTTTTTGCGGGGACTGGAGCCTAAGTCCAATGCCATCTCACTCTTACGCTGTTGTTATCAGTTATTTATCAACCCAGGTAACCTTATCCTTTGCAATGACCATGAGGAGCCCACTAGGGCGCCTACAATATGTTTCAAGGTTAGGTAGTACCAAGCTTCACCTCTGGCAATGAAATGAGATAGGCATCCACTGCTAATGACCTTCATTACATATTAATTCTCTCTATATTTGAAACAGATACAGCATTTAAACCTGTCACTCTCGACTTTGTCACCGCTTGCAACACTTGAGTCCTCTTTCAGCATGAAGGTGCTTTCTGTGGCCGTAACAACTGCTTTCCCTTCTTTACCCTGGCCTCCCAGCCCCAGTGTTTGGAAATACAGCTTTAAGACTTTTAGCCTCCTAGCTTGAATTTATTTAAGAAAGTTAATCAGAAAGGAGACTTTCCCCATTGTGGAAAATTTCCTGATCAGAAATTCAAATGAATACGTATTTATTCGTTCAGATACTCAGGCACGGAAATCTCTGCACTATGAGTACAAACACAAAGATGTTTTTATTTTAATCTCACTTCTGCAAATTAACATAGTCATATAGTTTTCAAAATTAAAAACTCAAAGGATTAAACCCAACTGACAAACATGGCTTGGAAATAATTTTTTGTCCCAAATATTAAGATTACTAAATGTAGATGAAAGAGGCAATTCCAGAAGAAATTTCTGTTCCTTCACGACTAAAGAAGATAAGCCTTAACTATATGTGCATGTAAAAATGTAATATGATTTATTTTCCAACAGGCGAAACTACTGTATATTGCTCTAGGTCACAGAGCAATGTGATTGGAATATGAATAAAACTCCAGGGGCTCACATGCTGAAGATGCCTGTAATTATTGATTAATTCTGCTTTAGAAAGCTTGAAAACAAGTCCGTTTTGAAATGGACCACAACATAATGCCCCTCTCATTGCATGAAACTAAAATGTACCCCTCACTAGAACTGCCTGAGGTTTCCAGACTTGCCAAGGGATAAATGTCATATCTGGCAGGGGGAAATGAAATTAATAACTCCAACTTTGGGGGGAGAATTTTAATATGGATTAAACAAGGCTGCTAAAAAAAAAAAACCACCAACAAAAACCAAACCATAAGCAAATTTTCCAACCTGAACACAGATAGGCAGCTCTTGTGGTTTTTAGAGGAAAACAGGCTTCTTTCCCACACTATCTTGCTAAAGTGATTACTATTTCATCCTTGTATATCAATAGCACCTGGAGCCAAGTATCCAGCGGTGTTTAGCACAATGCAGACATCCAGGCAAGGCTGGTCCCTGCCCCATAGACCCTGCACTATGCAACCCACCATTAAGATGAAAGACACTCGACTTTTTCAGGTCCTTTTCATTCCAACCGTAACCATTTCACCCCGGTGAAAAATCTGTCATATGGTGGATCACATCAGCTCCTTTGGCTCAATGGTTCTATTTCAATTAGGAATCTTGTCCTTGTGCTTTTAGAGAGAATCAGTCAATGTATCCATGCTGGGAATATTGCATATGCACATGAATTATGCTACCATGACTGGCAAGGGATGAAAAAGACTGCCTTTTAAGTGTTATTATAGGTATAAGATACCTCCTACCAAGAAAACACCACTACGTGCATTTATTATCAAGAACAGAGTCTTCGTGTTGATCAGTTTGAAAACAGGAGGGGGAGAACTGCAGAAAAAAACCTGACACTGGTCAGATGGGAGAATATTCCCTGTATCTGTTTTAGTTTAGCAAAGGGCTAGACACGTGGTGGGATCATGCATGGTAGCTGTGTCAGGTGTCCGAATTGTACGTAGGACTTTCCTTATGAACCAGACTAGGAAACGCCTGCAACTTCACACTCCTCCGTGCCGCAAACAGAAACGGCTTGCTGTCACACAGAGGACACTTACCGTCTCAGAAGGACTCTGGAGAGCACAGGCATCATGTTTGCCTTCATTTATCACAGAGGACATAATAATATTGCCAAGACATTTCCTGGGAGAGGGTTGCACCACCAGTGTCTAAATCTGCCGTTTGACCGGTATTGTCGGAGCTTTGGGCTCATTGTGGTCAGGGGCTTTTGGGCCATGCTTTGGCAACAATTAGCTTTGACATCCCTCCTCCCATAAAATTTGGAGAGGTTTATAGGGGTAACTTTCAAATCTTTGACCTGCGGTGGCACAGGGCTGAAGAAAATGAGTACTCCACATAGAGACAACATGCACACACTGAGTTCTTGTTTGCATCCAGAATCACCAGATTTACCCGATGCATGCGAGTTTGATATGTAGGGATATTTCTGAAACGTAATATCTGAGTATAGCAAGTATCCTGATTTCCATTGGCTCAACAATTATAAATGTTTCAAAAATTCAGGTTGTTCTTTATGTTCAGTGAGTCAGTGAGCTGACTTGGCAGGGATGTTAGCTGGATGAACAGATGGGTAGGATCACAGTTTGGAATATCAACTCTAAATTGCCTGTGTATGAATGGTTTGCCGTTGTGACCTTGCACACTTCGCTCACCTACCATCACCTTCAGTCCTGTCCCCTCCCAGTCCTCAGATAACAGCAGTGGTAGGTGATTTTTCATTAATGTGAAAAAAACCACCAAACTAGTAACTAGCTAATCTTATACTGTATCATGTAATGATTAAATATTTTCCCTTCCAATTATATTTTAGCAGTAGCTAGACTATTAAAAATTGAGAGGATAGTGATCTGTATGTGGGGCCAGCCTATTTGATAAGATTTATAGCTTCTGTGGCTACCTTGCTAGAAATATCTGAGCTAGCTATGTCTATACAACTGCTTATATTGATGTATCCTCAGATTTCCATAAAGCATTTGGTACCACCTGACCTTCAGATCAATGACTAGGATGATGCATAGCTGACATGGCAGTTACTATCTGAATTAAAGCCTTTCTAACTGTCAGGAAGCTATTATCTAGCTGCTATCTCTAATACTGCATCTTAACTATGTTAATATTTGAAACAATAACAAACAATTCTCACTAAGATTGCAGATGTCATTAATTAGGAGAGTAGTAAATTACAAGGAGAACAGGGTGCTAATGAGTAGCTATTGCAATGATAGTTAAAAAAGGTAAAAACAAACATTGAATGACTTAATACAGCTCAACAAATTCTCAGACATCGAGGAAAAAAGAATGTATGCCATCCCTTCATGTTGGACATTTGTTAAATTTCTGTGGAAGAGTCGTTCTGTTTATTCCAATAGCTAGAAAATGAATAAGGCAGATTTAGAAATATGGCACAGCTTTTAAGCAGTGATGTAATTAAACCTGGAACAATTTCACAAGAGTTTTGTTGGATTCCCCATCTCATTTCTAAAATGAGATTACAGCCCTTACTGAATAATACACTGTATTCAAATAGGAAATAAAGCAAGGAAGACCCAATGGCTGTGTTATTCACAAAGTCAGACAATTAGAATATATTCTAGTTTGTGGGTTTTTTCTTTTTTTCAGTTGTAGGCCAGTGTCAATACCGCAGGGATGTATCTTGGGCTATTACTGTGAGATAAGAATCGATGGTGAAGTCCTCACACAGAGGATGCCATTTAAGTGCCTAGACAGGTTTGGAGATAGTGCTCTGAGATGTGACTTGTACTCCTTGAAACTCCTGATGAACTCCAGAGCAGAATTTGATCTAAGATCTCCTGTGAATATAAACATCCCTTGCTGACCATGTTCGAAGTATGATTAGGTTTGGAAAAATAAATTTGTGAAAGCCAGAAAATTGACATATTCTTCTTAAGTACTATCTGCAAGAAATAGCAACCTGATGGGATGCAGGTAGTATACTGGAATATGTTCATCGTCTTCTTGACATTGTTAATTCTTTTCTTTGCGCTCAAGAATATATGGAAAGCAAAGAAAAACACTTTAGAGCAAAGGTCCAGAAAAAATCCTCTTGCCTCTTGGCAATTTGAGTGCAAACAGAGCTTTAGATTTCTCTGCCATTTCTGTAATCATCCCAGTTTTCCATCACCACACAGCCTTCTCACACTGGTCCCTTCTTGAACATGGATTGCTCCGATTTCTTTTTGTTCCATGTCAGAATTAGTTATTCAAGGAGACTTTTCTTTTAAAGTTTCATATTTTCACCATCTCAGTTACTGACTGCTCCAAAGGTGTTGCCTTGTAGTATCGTGTTAGGTATGAGAGGTTTGCATAGTCTCTTAGGTCACTGCTAGGCAAGACACTAAGAAGATTTTGAAAATAAGTGCAGAAGAAAACATGGATAAATATTTAAAAATATTTACAACATGCTGTTTTGTGTACGGGGGATCCAGGCACAGAAAGTGTGAAATAAACTTGGAAAGACAGTGAGGACCTAAAAGCACAATTCAAAGGAGCAGAGTGTTCTGAGTCTATCACTTTTCCCACAGAACATGGCAAAACCAATCATTTTCCCTCAGAATGTGTTTTATAGGAAGAAGCTGCTACAACCAACTGTATCATCTCCACCCTGCACATGATTGATAAACCATGACCTTCAATGTGCCACTCAAGAAAACAATTTCCTGTAAGCTAAATAATGCTGTAGCACACACATTTGTGCTCAGCCTTAGAACATGAATGTTAAATAATTGACCCATTTTGCCCATGGCAGGAGCAATGCATTCTTAGTACTGAGCTGCTTCAGTTCTGAGTCTCCCAGAGACTCTGCTCTGTGCTTCAGTGTGGCTGGCAAAGCCATCGCACAAGGAGAAGATGGAGCACCCCATCCAGACAACTGCCAGGATTCATTTCTGCCTGGCCTCATCTTTGCAAGCAGATGCCTGGGCCCGTCTGGTCCCCGGGCGGCTGCCGTGCCTGCACGCTCGATACCCCGCATATGCCGTTGGCTGACATTTCCTCTCCTGCTCTCTTCACGGGACAGTGGGAGCATTATTGCTGTCCTTCTCCAAAGACATCCAGTGCAACAGATTGACTCATCAGCATGTAGCACAGCTATCTGAAGGGTAAGTTCCCGGGCTTGGTATAAAATCATGGGGTTTGAGGAAATGTCAGGCTTTTATCTGTATTTTGGAGTGAGATGTGAGCACTTGCAGGCTGTAAATCCCTGCTTTACATAGCCCTGGTTGCCAGTCTCATGGAAGGTGTAATAACCATCTTTTTCTTGAGACTGGTATGTTATGGCGTGCCTGTCCAATGCTCTCTTGGTTGACAGTGTTGAATGGTGACTGCTGGGGACTGCCAAGAACATCACTGCCCAACAGCCCCCTCCCCTTCTGCTAAGCGAAGATCAGCACAGCTACAGCCATGTGAAACAGTTCTTACTGGAGACGGCTGGTTAAGGCTCCAGAAATGCCTATTTCTAAGCTCCGAGTCCTGCCATGGCTATTATTTCCGTTCAATAACCGGGAAAGCAAATGCTAACGCAGGTCTAAGCAAGGCTAAGGCATGAGTGAGGCCAGGCCTCCTTCAGCGTGCTGGAGGTGGCACTGCCGCTGCTTTCTGTAGTCTTACAGCAGAGCCAATTTCAGGTGTCACTTCCTGTGGTGTTGTATGAGGCTCCAGAACACTGTAAGCACCTGGTATTATGCTTATCCTTTCCACATCCAGATTTGTTTCATCTCTTCTGTAGTTGAAGATCTTTTCTTGCATTATCAGTGGAATATTCTAATAATACCTGATGAGGAGTGAACACAATGAACTGCTTTCCCCCTTTTTCATAGCTTTTCAATCCGTCTATTATTAGCTATTATTATTCAGAGTACTCAGAAGTGTGCCTGGATCCACCCAGGGATACAGAGCTCTGAAGGAAATACCATTGAAGTCAAAAGGAAGCATTGTAGTACATCAGCACAAGTTTTGGAGGACACTGACATCAATTTCTAATGTGTTAATGTTGTTAATGACCTGTCTTTTCCTTTTCCCACCATTTCTTGCTCTCTTGTGCTGTACCTCAAGTTTGTAAAAAATAAAGGACAAGAGCTGTATTCTTCTACTGTTCTTAGAGGAATAATAGGAAATTAGGACCATGATCATTAATAACAATAACAGTTATCCTGGCCATCATCCTCATCTATGAGCAGGAGGATTTGTAGCGGTTGATTTCCTGTACAACTCTCCCAATCAAATATAGATCCAAGATCTTGTATTCCCCGTGGCAGCCCTAATGGCATGAAAAAACAGCCTGATGACTAGTCTGAAGCAGGCTGATACTGATCAGCCAGTTCATACATGTCTCCTTCCCCAGCCAGTTGTGCCTGGGTAAAATCCCCAGTAAGAAATCACACAATTTCTATCAGTATGTAACAAATCTGCCTCTGTTTTCCCAGTGTGATTATTGACCTGATCTCTAATTTTCATGCAAATATATGGCTATCAATCATCCTTGAGATGTCTACTTCTCAAGGATTTTGAATCTTTGGATTCAAAAGCACCAGGTTGCTTGTTACTGTGTGAAACAAGGTGTGGGCGGTGTGAGACGGCGCTTTTCAATCAAGCCTGACAGGGTTAGGCGAAATTTGGTGGAATTTGCATACTTTACTGCCAGAAGTGTCTCTGAAAACCTCAGCCTTGGGAACATATTTTTCACTGCAAACTGATTTTGGACAAAGAAGCAAACCTTTGTTAGAAGGGAATCAGGTTGATGATAGTGAGGATTGCCATGGTTATTTCCAGTTACGCATAAAAGAAAATAGGGATTTTAACAGAGATACGTAAACCCTGTTGTTGTCCCGTCCTATGTACAATACTTGGAGCTATGTAGGTCTGTCATCCAGGCAGGACTGGTGAACCAGAGGAGATATGCAAGAAAAACCCCATATTTAGTAGCAGCAACAAAAGTCCAAAGCCTGAAGCCCTGCTTCCAGCTTTTCTTTTGATTTATTGTTCAGAGTATACCATTATTTTTGTCCTATGAAAAGTTCAGGACTTGGATCTTCCTCAGTATTGGGTTGGTGGAGGGTAAAACAAAGGTCCCTCTATGGTGCCACGTGTCCCAAGGATGCCTGAGCCTGGGCCTTCTAGGGCAAAAAAAGTGCCACACATCTTCTGTGTGTGTGTTTGGTAATCGTTTTTTACATAAGCACTGAAAATCAGCAGGTTCATAGTTTGATATTGTTTAAGGCATTTTTTCCGTGACTCAGGCAAAAGGCTTCAGGAAGCTGTTCCTATTATAAGTCGCTCTGCTCTCTGCTCCCTGCAAGGACTAAATAACAGAAATTACAATATATGAAAAACCATGGTAATAAAAATAAGAGGCTGAAATGTGCAGCTCCGGTAGCCACCAGCCACCAGAGCCTGCCTGCCGGCGGCAGCGTGCACGCCTGCTGCGGCGAGACTGACCACCCACCGCGTCGCAGAGCGGCTCTGGGCTCAGGTCCGGGGCACAAACCTCACCTCCTTAGTGCAGCTGGACGTTTCTTTATTTGTCATTTAATCTCCAGGAAGAATGCGATCATGGAGTGGCCAATTCAGTGCCAATTCAGGCTGAATTCAACAAATAACTTCAGCCATGCAAAACACGAACATGAAACCTGGACATGAGAATGCAGCTCAGTTTGTCATTTCTAGGATTAACTATTTTGATTATTTGTATGATTTTTGAGCAATCATTTTGGCAGAATTCATTACACGGCAGAAGAGTTCTTCCCCGTTCATACCTCAACAGCAAGCGATGAGAAAATATCCATCCCTGCCAGGTTTGAATTTCTCTCTTCAAATCGTTCCCGCTTGCTTGTAGTAAGGGAGCATTCAAAGGGATTA
The DNA here is from genome assembly GCF_000687285.1 of Phaethon lepturus. Taxonomy (NCBI): domain Eukaryota; kingdom Metazoa; phylum Chordata; class Aves; order Phaethontiformes; family Phaethontidae; genus Phaethon; species Phaethon lepturus. The sequence continues at coordinate 7,831 of NW_010539936.1, forward strand.
GCCAGCTGGGTGTATGCTGAGCATCGTTCCTTGGGCACCCGCTGGGAAGGTGGGAAGAGGAAGACCTGAGTCCAGCTAGGCAGGGATTAAGACCCTTTCCCAGGAGATCAAAAATTCCAGGAGATCAAAAATTGGTCTTCAAAAGTCCTGCCCTAAAGATCGGGCTGTGGATGCCCCTGTTGTTGGGTGGACTTGCTCTTACCCTGAGCAAGTTGTATGACCTTCTCTTGTTGCATCTGATGTCTCACGCAAACACACACATGCAGAAGAACTGCAGCAAAACTGAAGCAAGGGAAATCGTTGCCTGTGTTCGCATATTTGAGTGCCTGATCTCCTCACAGGCTTCTCCCATGTGAGATGTTACTGAGCTGTGCCAGAGGCTGGAAATACCTTTCCTTCATTAAGCCAGTGCCCAGGGGGACCTTTCCTCAATGCCTGGAGGTGACTCCGGGTTTGGGAGCAGATGCCGTGCCATGGGCATCCCCGGTGCTCCTCCGGCAGAGGTGGGTTGCAGTCGATTCATGGCACCGGTGGGGGTGAGTAAGGGGCTGGGCACGCTTCCCAGAGGCTTATTCTCTGGTTGTTTAACCCGTCCTTCCTCCATGCCGTAGGCGAAATGTCTTTACATGAGCCACTTGTTTCACAGAGAAGCCTTGTATGAACAGTAACAGCCCCTGGAGACCTGCGGTATACACCCAGGCTGCTGGTTTAATTTTCACCTGCCAAGCAGGAGAATAGACAGGTAAATATTTACACACAGCAAAATTCTCTTGCACTGAATTACTCCAGGAATTCAAAGCCCAGGAGAGCACCGCTGCCAGCAGAGTCAATGCTCTTTACCTCTTAACCAGGGCGTCAAGCTGTAGTTAGCGATCCTCAGCGATCAGTGCAAGAGAAAGATGGAGAGGCACAGAGAGCAGGGCTTGCCAATAGCCCTCTTCTGGGCTTGCCTTCTGCTCAAGCACATCCGTCCTCCTTTATGGCCCTCCACATACCTTTATGTCATCAGGGTGGAAGGAAATCTCTTAGGGAAGCACAGCAGAGAATGTTTCTTTCCCTTTGCACCAGAACATCTGAAGACGTTAATATTACTGAGATTTGTACTTGACTGAAACTTCAGAGGAATTTGGCTTTAGAGTTGAAATTCTCCCCTGTGCGAAGGACCCAGGCTGGGACTGTTCACCAGCTCTATTTGGTATAAGCTCTTAAATCCAATTTGAATTTGTGCCAGATGAATCTCACAGCTCTCAGCCTGATACGTCCCCAAATGCTATTAACCTTCCCATGAAGAGCGCGCTGGCACTAAGCCTTTCTGCCTTGCTTGTGTTCACAAGTAACTGGGAGTCCCCTGGAAAGTGAAGGGATGTTTTTCTTTCTCAAAGCTCCAGTTTTTGGAGTCACATTATTGCCTGAACGTCTACTTTTGGATAGAGAAAAGTCTGCAAACGGAAACTGTATTTGTCACAAGGGGAACAAGGCAGTTAAAAGGGAATACATGCGTACTTCTTGTTAAATCTCTTTAGCTTTACCCCAATCTTACGGCTTTTTAGGGAGACGAAATGCATGCTCCTCAAGCACATGGTGTTTTCTGTAAGAATGAAGAAGTTTCCCCTAATTTTGGCTGTTCAAAACGTGACTCTTGATAGCTGACAGGGCAGTATTCAACTTCATCCCTGGGTGGTGTGAACCTCAGGGGATGCCTGCATTGCTGCTGGGTGCCAGCCCAGAGGAGATGGGCAAAGGGGCCAGCTGAGGCCTCAGCTGTAACTCCACTCTGGAAAGGCACAGGGACCTCAGTTTTAGAGCAGAATTTCCTTTTTTTCAATGGGTTAAACCCTCAGGAAGCAGTCAGCAATTAAATGGAGACACAGGCCCACTGGGACGTGACGTGCGTTCATGGGCCCGCAGAGCACTTTCCTAGGCTGCTCCGCAAGGCTGAAGACCTTGAAGGTCAGAGCTTTTTGCCATTCAATTCAGTAGAAAGATTTAAGTAAAACAAAAGACCATTGCCTCAGATACCTTATGCTAATCGTTCTCTATGACAAAGTGCTAAATATATTCCATTTGTAGTTTATATTGCCATTAATAGGCACGTGAGATTAAGGAAGTGTGCTCACTGGTGAGGAGCAGTGTGGTAGGTGCACGCTTAAGCAGCATTTGCACATGGAAGTGTTACATCAGACACAGTTACTTTATCTTGGTGTGCAAGTGAGGATTTTATGTGTATAAATAAAAGTGAAATAAATTTTGGGAAACCTATTCGCATCACTGGTAGAAGAATTTCACTCTGAAAGCCACGTCCCTCTGAGCAGAGCACCAAACCAGATGGCCCTACACTGGAGAGCAGCAGGGCAGAGAAGGCTGCAGTTGTGGCTCCATGCGGGCAGGGCTGCAGAGTCACGGGCTCAGCAACCCACTCCTTCCACTTAAATACTCTCACTTTAGCAGGTATTTGATCCCAAGAAGGAGCCTACGTGAAACTGATGAGGAAAAAAATGAAAACACTTGAAAATGCTATTTTGAGGCTTATGGAACTTGAATAAATGAGCATATTAACTGTTCAATTATCTATGGCATTTTGAATATTTTATCATTCAGCCCACTCCTTTCCCTTTGCTAAGACAACATCCCTTTGCAGGAGCTGAGTGATCTTTCAGAAAGATGCTGGAAGTTCCCCTCTCCCGGCTGCATTTCCCAGGCACTTTGATGAACTCCCAGACGCAGTGTCCAAGCAGCAGCTAAATGAAGGTCATTCTTTTCTTTCAGTTACCTCCACGATTTTATATCTTAGGGTTTCTTTAATGTCTATTTTACTAGTTTCCAATATCTATTGCCTTTTCTTTTTTTGTGATCTGCAGGCTGGAAAGAATTATGTACTGTTCTTAGTTTGTTTTAGTGGTGTCTACAAGTAGGTAAGTTCTGCCAAAGAGTTATCACGGATTATGGTAAGTTACAAGCTTCTTTATGTTCAGTTGTCAGAGAAGTCATCACCTCTGAAGAACTCCTGATCCTATATTAAAGTGTGTTCCCATCAAGCACAATTTTAAAAAGATTTATGTTATCAAAGTACCACTATCAAGCACAAGATGTGGGATTTATCTGACCAAAAGCAGATGCCTATATATGTGCATATATGATATCAAATATGTATATATCATACCTTGTTCTTCTAGATTTCCATCAGAATCAGTAGAATGAGAAGTCCCACCACAAAATGCCGCTCATCCCAATGTAGACAGTGGAAGTAGAAGAGCACTTTAAACACGTTTTTTCTCCCCTGACTAAAGAGAGAATTGAGGCTCACAAGATGACTCTTTGAGGACAGTCTTACACGGGATTCAAACATTTCTTTGTAGTATCTTCAGCCACAGGAGGAAATAAAAAAGCTGCCTTCACAAAGAGTTAATTAGCAACCTGTGTTAAAACCATCCTCTCATCAGCTGTTGGCCAAAACCCACGGGAGGTGGGTTCCAGCAGCTACAAAGCCTGTTACATGGCTTTGAGGGGGCTTGTTTTGCAGGCTTGTGGAGGTGGGTGTTGTTTTTTTTCTCAATGGGTGCAGCTATTCTGGGTAAGCAGAATAGCTGAGCTACAGGGCTGCCCTGGGAGGTGTTATGCTTGTTCTTGAAGATTCTTCTAGCTGTTTCTAAACTCAGTTTGAAGATGTGAAGGCTGCTGGTGAGATGTTTATCTATAGGGATTTCTGATGGTGGAAATGAGCTGGGTCTCCATTTCTCTGTGGGTCTTTCTGAGGAGTCCCCAGCTGTGCTTTCAGCCTGCGCCAGCCCAGATGTTAGGCTGGCAGGGGGGATCAGGCTGGCTGTGGTGCTGGGCATGGGGACGGGTGACCTGTCACCCTCCTCCACCCGTGTTTGTCCTTTGTGAGTAGAACAAAAGCTGGGGAGTATTTATGCTGAACCAACAGCATATATGCTGTCCTGCTTCTCCTCCCTTGGCTCTGATTACCTCCAGAAACTTGTAGAATAACCTTAGAGAAGCTGCTGTCCTCCTGTGTTTTAAATCTCCTTCTCTTTCACGGTTGGACTTGATGATCTTAAAGGTCTTTTCCCACCTTAATGATTCTGTGATTACCTGAGATTTTTTTCCTGTGCTGCTAGTGCTGTCTTAGTTTGGCCTGTGAGACTGCGAAATGATCTGTAACTGTACTTGGGGTCAAACCTCTCTTTCAGGGCAGGCAGCCCAGGGGATGCTCGGGGAGGCTCGCTGTTGCTCAGAGAGCTATTTAGCTGCTGCAGGTGCGGCTGGCGTGCTCCTGGTGCCCACGTTGCCTGGGTGGTGAAGGTACTTTAGGAATAGGTGGAGCAGCCATCTCCCCAAGCCGTGTTTGAAACGCAGACCTTGAAAGACCTCCAAGTTCTCACCTGTTCAAAGTGAGCCCCAATGTCCTTGTTCCACTAACATCTACGTTAATTAGCCCATTCGTTTTCCAAGCATTTGCATAGGGGATGATTGAGGAATTAGGATAAGTAATGTTATGAATATTGATATAAATAGTAAATGCTGTTCCTATTAGAATGGATAGTTAATAAAATATTTTTATTTCTTATTTTATGCTTGTGCTCTATTTTAAGATAAAGCAATGAAAAACAATTAGACAAACTAATACTTACTTTTAAAATGGGAAAATACTGTTAAATCCATAATCAAAGAAGCTGCGATAAAGTGGTTATTGTATTGATGAGTCAAGTTGTTCAAGTGAAATTTAAAATAAGATCAAAATTAGGAAATAACATCCCGTTTCATTTTAGGTAGGATGCTTTAATTACTGAAAGCAGGGGCAAGAGCTGTGAGGAATATGTAAATTAATTTCTTAGTTAAATTATTATACCTCCAGTAAAAGATGAGGACAAAAGGTAACAAATGGCAATTAAAAGTGCAACACTTCTATTCCAAGCAAAGGCAACACTGGAGATGGTACAAAAATCATGTGTATGGGAGATAATCACAATTCTCAAATATCCTGAGATAAATTCAATTCTCACTTCTTGTTTGTTTGCAAGTAATTTCATCTCACAGACTTTGGATAGACATTTTAAATTATCTTCACCTGTAAGGAAATCTGTACTTAAAAACAGGGATTACAATTGTCATGAACTCCTCAGGCAAAAAAAAAAGTCTGTAAGTTGGTTCAAGTGTGTGTGTGTCAGGGCAAGTCACTAAAACTGCAAAGAAGCTTTTGTTTCTGAAAGCCACAGACAAAAAGAAAGTACTTAAATGGGTATTTTTATCTCCCAAGAGCTGGTTCCAAAGGCCATTAGTGTGAAAATAAAGGATAATTGAGGATATCACTAGACTACAATGATGAACAGTAAATACTGACCTTAGAGCAGACATCATAAAGCAGGGCAGCGTGAAAGAAGATGTTAATCAGGGGAGCTGCTAATAGGAGAAAGTTTTGTTTTGTAACATCTGGATCTCTAGCTGCAATGCGTGTGGTCTAAGCAGTAGACTGAAGTACTCCTGGGTGTTGAATAAACTCTGTGAACCCTATTCGTGGTTGCAATCTAGTCTCTATTGAAGGAGGGTTTGCCTTGACTGTAACTGGCAAATGTTAGTTAGTGGGTGTTTAATGCTTAAAGGCACTCTGCCTTCTTGGTATGAGGCTGTTGGCACACGAGTGGACACAGATCAAATCCAAGCAAGAGCCCCCCAAGCATGGGTGCAAGGAAGCCCACTGCTGCAAGCATACTGACTAGCAGCTGTAGTGATAAAGAAGGGGAAGAAGGTTTTACCTTGGTTGTTGCCATTGCTCTTTGATCCCAAAATATGACAAATACTATAATGAGTAATGAATATGTGAAGACAGTCTGGTGCAGTGATGTTTTCTCGAGGATTAGCAAGCATTTGCCTCTATAGCATGTGGATCTGCTCGCAGATTCCCAAAATTATGCCCTTTGGGAGCAGCTCCCCAAAATATTCAACACCTAGAAATGATCACACCTGCTTGGAGCAGGCTGGGAGCTCCGACTCCATCCTACCTACTAATGAGCTCTGCTATTTCAACCAAAGGGCAAAAGTCATTACCTGGGAACAAATGTTTGCTTCTCCCCTCAGCAAGCCTCTGGTGCATGTGTGCTGTGACTTCAGAGAGTAATGAGGGAACGAAAAGTTTTGTTCCACAGCACTGGAGCTGCAGAGGAGATGACTCCAGGCAGTTTCCAAAAGCTCATAGGAAAATGAGCCATGAAAAGGCAATCCTGAGCCTGATTACACCGGGGCACTGCAGCATGCGCAGAAGCGATGCAGGCAGCTCTTATGCTGATGTTGTTCTGCAAACCTCATGCAGAGTTGCACAGAGCACTGCAACTTGAACAACAGGCTGTGGGAGAGCAGTCCTTCACCAGAGGATGGGTCCTGAGTGAAGTAAGCAGCAGAAAAATCTTAACTGTTGAAGTCAGGGTCACTGGTGCCTCCAACTAGTGCTATTTCTGGTGATTTAAATAATGTAGAAACTCTGCTGACTGTCAAGAACTGCAAAGAAGAAGAAAAAAAACCAACCTGAAACAAACCAACAAACCAAAATAATCCTAGTGATATATGTCAAACCTCAACTTCAAGGCAGGAGTAAGATGTTACGTCCTATAGTGCTGTTAATTCTTTTGTATTCCTTAATCTTTTTCAAATGTTCTTGGAGCCCAGCCAGGCCGGAGCACATGTTGTAAATCACTGAAATTTACGGTATATAACTCTCAGTATATTTCACTTGTCAGATTTAAAATCTGTTTTGGGAAACAGTCTGAGAATTACCTTCTGTAGAAAGTCCTCTTTATAAAGTATTCTGGAAAGAATGCAAATGGATCTTTGTAAAATACTTGGTATAGATGTGCAAGCAGCCTCAGAACATAGCAAAAGTCCTGTCAACCCATCCATACCTTGGAGCTATTGCTTGGCACTGCAGGATCTGAGGTGGGATGGGGTTGAGGAGCAGGTCAGACAAAGGCAGATGTAATGCCTGGAGATTTCGCAGGATTTGGAGGTTTCTAGGCTCTCTCCAGTGACGGTCTCCTCTTGGTTGGTACTGGCAAACAGCTGTTTTTCAAACAGGCTCACATACCTTTTCTTTACTTTATTGATACCTTTTTTGGCCCTAACTCTGAAAATCTCATTTCAGAAGATCAAAAGGCACCTCACCAGAGCTGCCCTTGCAAATAGGCTTCAGAGGCTTGTGGTCCAGCCTGACCTCACCTGCGCATTGCTCTGGAAAACTCCAGCATAGAAAGATGTTGCAGCCAGCTTTGCATTCATCTGCCTTTTCATCTGCCCCTTAAACTTTGTAAGACTACGGTTCCTAATGCTGACATCTCCTTAATCAAGGACACCAGTTCCAGTTTTCTTTCTGGACTCAACGCTGGAGTGGAAACCACTTTGGTCAATGACCCTTTGGGTCTGAAACCCCACCATGGGGCATCGTTGCTTCTGCACTTAAGACTGGAGGTCTAGTGCAGAAGTGCTTGCTCTAGTGCTTGCTCTCCAAACCCCAAAACACAGCCCAGTGCATGCAGAAATACTTGCAGGACTGGATCTTCACATGAAAATGCACTGGAAAGACCAACTACTTGAACAGATCCTGGCAACAATCTTAGCGAAAGTTTCAAGAAATAAGCACAATATTCATTCCAAACTGCCTTCAGCTTAAAGTTTTGGATGGGAAGCTGTGAACAGGAAAAAGCAACATAGTCCTAACAGCGCCAGAGTAACAAAGGAATACTAAAAATGTTCTCAGATGCTATTATTATCCCGGATAATATTAAGACTGCAAGGCCCAAAGGAAATTACAACACACACTGGAGATTAAGCAAGCCGTCTCCCAGCTGACTGTGCTGTCTACTCTACCATGCTCGGCTATCACTCATTAAACTGTGAAGTACATATTTGCATAGCAAAGGCACCAGTATTCATAGAAGACTCGCAGAGTGTGTGAACTGTCACTTTTTACATAACCTTGTTGTTAATGACGTCTCATTAGATTACCTGCTTGGCCAACCCAAGTCAGGCTGCAAAAGCAGGATTAGGTTTCCACCCAGAAATCTCCAAGCCCTGGGAGTCCCACATGGGGACAGAGCAACAGCCTGTCTGGAAGCAACATCTGGGCTTTACTCTAGTGCTGCTCTCGGAACAGTCAAAATGGGAACTATTTCCACATGTAAACCTCTTATTTGTGGCAACTCCATGAATACTGGTGGCCTCGTTTGCTGTCTCTGGAGCCCCGGTAGCTACAGATCAATAATCCTGCCTTTGAGGGCATCTAAAAGGACTGCGGCACAGACAAGAGGCTGGGAATCATGCAGTCAAAATGTCCTTTCTGTACAATGTGTCTTCTACTCTGACAGGCTAGGTGGTTTAGGTTTAGGCAGGGGCCCACAGGGTGCTTGGCTGTGCCAAGGTGGGAGGGGAGGATGGCTCTTGGACTGCTCTTGAAAGTTTACCAGACTGGACCCGGTTCTGCAGAGCCTGTTAGCATGAAGCAAGGAATGAAGTGCATGAAGCACCGTGGGCTGCTTCTCGGATGAAGTGAGCAGCTGGTCCTGAAAGACCAAAGACCAATACAACTGGAGGATTTACTCCCCAGGCATGGAAAATACTGTGTTGGAAATGAACAGCTATTTAAACTCCAGCAGGTTTATTACAAAATAGTTGTCTTGGCCAGAGAAGTGAAGATCAACTTCCAGGAAAATGTGTGGGTCCTCATTTTAATTTCAAATTCTGTTTAACTACAGTGCTAATTACCATTTAAAGCCAAAGGCTTCTGTTCATATTTGAGAATCTTGCAAGCAGGGTTTTTAAAGCCTTTATGATTCACCTTTAAGTAGCTGGCAGGCATCATCATCACATCAAAGTTTAATTTGCTCTGCTCCAGCACAAAGTCCTCACTACTTCATTGGCAAGGCTGCTTGGGTTAATTACTGTCTACCAGGAAAAGGACAAATTAAATGTAAATAGCCAACAGGTCCAACTAAATAATGAAATAATTGCCTGTTGCATCACACACTGTAGTTTGTATCTATTTAAGCTTAGTGTACCCATGTATAATGATATCGTTTCTATATTCTCTTCTTTAAATGCATTTACAATGTCTGCAGAAGAAACAAGGCAGAGGTTTTATTAACTTGGAAGGTGTCAGCCTGGAAAAGGAGTGGTCACCTCTCCCTGGTACATGTGATGTACCGAATTTACTGTCATATGAGGTGCATGCTCCTTACCTAAGGACTCGTGAAGCTGTGCTTGCAGAGTTGGGATGGTGACCAGTGAGTCAAGAGGAAAATCCCTTTGGTTGGTAGGTTTGGTCGTCTGTATGTGTCTCCTATTTTTCAAGCATGTAGATAGATGGACACTGACACTTTTAAAATTTAAATTTCTACATCCATGCAAGTAAACACCATGCTGTCATCTCCAAAACATGGTGCTGTTCTTGCCCTGCCCTTTTCCTTTTTGGTTGGACTTGATGATCTTAAAGGTCTTTTCCAACCTTAATGATCCTGTGATTCTGTGATCCTTTAAAAACAGTCTTTTCTGATTTTATTATGTGCTTTACCCTGCTTCTAGCACTGAGTTTGGTCTCTCCTGCTCCATGCAAGAAGCTCTGAGAACTGCAGCAGCTCTAGAGATGGAAGTCTCTTGAATTTAATTTCCAGCTTCATCATGACCTCCTAAGTTCAAGACAGACAAATCTGAACACCACCACAAAAAAAACTAGAGAATTAATGTCCGGCATAGTCTTGCCTGAAATATTTTGTGATAAAACTTTGCAAAATAAAAAGTTTACTAATGCAAAGGAAAAGCCTAGAGAAAGTTGCTCCTCACAACATTTTAGTAAGATATCAGAAGGTGATAAAAGTCAGAAGGAATTTTCAAAGTGCTTCATAATGTGAAAGGAAAAGAGAATATTTAACATAGCTCTTATTTTTGAATGTGTTTCATTTATGCCCAAACACTAGTCTCCCCCTCTCCACAATCACTCTAATTTCTATATGCTGAAAGGACACACTGAGCACCTATAAAACATACTGTAACAATATTCATTTCGTTTCATCTGGAAAATGACTACAGTTCCTTCTTTTGACACAAATTATATGAGGATCAAGGAAATCATATTCCACTCATTTGGAAAGCACTTAAAAATTAGCATATGTTTGTATATTACTTGAGAATTTTTTAAAAAATAGTGTAACCTGCACAGAGATATAATAGAAAAATCTGCTTGATACTTGTCTGTGGTCCATAATGCAGATATAAGTTGAAATGTGTGAAGGTTAGAAGGGTGAACCAGGCAAAGTATCAAAAACTTTTGAGCTTAGCATTGGTGAGAGTCACCTGGAATGTGCCTGGCACACCTCAAGGCAGAGGGAAAATGCAAAATCAGCAGGGATTCAAGGAAAGGATGTAAAAAAAGATTCTGGCTTGAAAAGAACACATGGAAAAGGTAGTTGGGGAAATTCTGCCTCCCCCAGCTCAACACTAGGGCCTAAAAACATTAAAAGAAATTAAAAAGAAAAATGTTTTTATATGCAAAACAGTGATTTCCCTGTGGAACTCACCACTTCAGCAAGTCAGTGAAATTAAGAACATAGCAAGACCTAGAATCAGTGGCTAGGATGAATATTAGGAATATCCAGAGTGGTGCAATTAGTCAGAACAAAAATGCTGTGGAAGAGATGAAAATTCATGTTTTACCACTCAAAGCAATCCCTAGCTCTAGAAGCAAAACCTCATTTGCGGAGCGGATTATTCCTCATTTGATTATTTCAGACTCTAGCCTTCCTTTGAGGCATCTATTATAAATTCTTGTCATCAGAAATGGTATTCTTTATGTGAACATTGAGACTAGTTCTACGAGTTCGAGGTTTTTAAGCTTAAAAAGTGCATCTTAATGTGAGAAATACCTGCAAAGTAACTCTCAGAATGTGTGAGTTACAGGGAACATTTACTTTTTTATTTCTTTTCATGACTGAAGTGAATCTGCACCTTGTATTTGTAAGTTTTGTTTTTTTTTTTTTTGGCCAAGCCTTATGAAACAAGAAGATTGAAATTTTGCATTATATGCTAAGGCTACAGTCCACAAATTCGAACCATAATTATATTTAGAGCTTCATGGGTAGGTTGGAAGTCTTTTTTATTGTAATCTCCACATGCATTATGTCTACTTCCAGTCTTACAGAAGGGCTCGTTTCTAAGACCGATTCTGTTCTGACACAACCCCAGTCTGACTGATTTAATGTCATGCCTTTCTCATCAGCTGAGAACCAGAAACTTCAGTTCAGCTGTGTCTTGATTTTTCCCACTTCATGTGAAACGAGTTTTCTGTACGCTGGAAAATAATAATTTTCAGTTTCCTTGTGAAAGATTTCAGTTCAGAAAGGACTGTTTGTTTGGGCAGCTTTGGGGAGGGTGACGATAGTATTTATTTTCTTTTCTTTTTTTCCTCCAAAAAGATGGATTTAAAGCTTCAAATCTTCCATTCCTTGCACTTGCCCTCTTCCTTCAGTCATTTGTGTCTTAACAAGAAGGGAAGGGAAACAAAGTAAGAGGAGACAAGGAAAAAACTGAGCTACTTCATATATCTGAGCTGCATCCCCCAGTCAGCCACAGTCACCATCACAACTTTTCGGGAGCGGGGTGCAGGGGAGCTGGCTGTTCTCCTCGCCCGATTTCTGTGCGGGCGATTCACGCTCCCAGGATGAATGAGCAGCTGGGAGCAGATGTGGGACATGTCCCCATCCTGCAGTGTGGGGGCCCCACTGGGGCTGAGGGACATCATCACCGGGGGGTTTGCAGGAGGAGGAGGAGGCACCTTCAGTGCCCAGCGTGGTGCTCCTCACTGACTGGGCGCTTGGACACCTTCCGCTGACCATAAATATAATTTTTACTATATATTATCTTTCCTCCTGAGTCTACATGGAGAGGGAAGGCTGTATGTGATTTCCTTATCTTTCCTAGGTGTGCGGTTCCCAGCTTTATCACATAATTTTCCCAACACTGTTTTGAACACTTCCAGGTTCTTGCTAATAGTTTTCCTTCAGTTCTTGCTCCCAATTAACCTTTCATACTTCCTTTAATCCAGTAAACTGCACTTTCCACAATTTACATTTTTTATCTTACTAATGGAGTTTTTTCATCTCCATCTTTTGATTTCAAATCTAATTATATTGTTATCGCTGGTGTAAAACCAGTAGGTTATTGATAACTTCTGTTCATTACTAAATTAAACTGCCTTATCGTTGTTCATTGCTTAGCACTTTGATGTGGAAATCAACCTTCGCTCGGCTCTTCAATCCTTTCCACTGTTTCCCAGGGCTTCATTTTCTAAATATCTTGTGTTAAATCATTCTGCCCAGCCTTCTTCAATAACAAAATTCAGCAGTGGCTTTGTCCAGGCTTTATTTAAAATACATGACAAGCAGCAAGAGATTAGCCTATCACTCTGTGAAAGGTTTGAGTGTTCCTAAGCAAAACTGCACATATATTATGAGGGAACAGAAGAAACATTTCTCGAAGAACCTTCAAAATCTTAGAGTAAATGCAAAAATTTCTTTAGTGCTTGTGGCACAAACATTCTTCAAACACACTCGCATATACGTTACCTTTTGTGCCACAGAATAAGAATTTTTTAGCATATTATATATTCTTGTGCCTACAAAATCTGAGAGCTGATGCATAGTTCTTCCCCAACCTGTACTTTAGATGAATAAATTGAATGCTAATTTGCATGTTGGCAGAGATGACTCTGTAAAAACAAATAATTGGGTGGTGGTTTTTGCTGTAAGGTGAAGTTGATCACAAGATTTTTTCATATAATGGTAAAATACTCTGACTAGCATAGACCAGTAAATGCTATATGTAAGAAAGGTCTCTTTCCATGGTAGAAAAGAAAAACACAACCATCAGCAGAAACCTGAGACTGGACACAATTCACTGGAGACGCACACCGGTATTTGACTCTATTTAGGTAATCTGAAGACTATAAATATAGGATATCCCATCCACGTGTATTGGCTGCCAGTGGATTTCCCCGTTCAGATGGATTGATGTAAGGTGATTGCCATCTTCTTGTTTTCTCTTTCCACTCAGATTTCAGTAAGGGCATTCTCAGGGTTAATTTCTGTCAGAGCTTACAGAGCAGGTAATTATTTTACCACTCTGTGGAGTAATGTTTTTTTTCTCAAGAAATAAAATGTTGCCTTTTCTGTATTCCTGCTTGTAGTCTACTAACCTTCCAAGCCAACAAATCACCACCATCCAATGTCCATAAATACCAGATTTCTGGAAAACCTTAGTCACCGAGTAATAAACTCAATTGAGTTAAATTAAAAACTTTCTTGAAAATCCAACTCAGGCAATTTCTAATCAGAGCAATATTGCAAAGGCTACACCAGCTGACCTGACAAATCTTTCTTCCACAATGATTAACTCATCCCAGATTGCATATAGTTAGCTTTTGCTGCAAGAGACAAAGCCCCTTGTTCAGAACAAGTGCAAATCACGTGTGGAAAGCACTCCAGTGGAAAGTGAGGGTCATCTCACTTCTACAGCACAAAAGAGAAGAATTTTTAAAAATTTAGAGATATTCAGTTACTAATGGTAGAGGGCCATGGAAGTTCACAGAGAGCTCTAAAGGGCAATATGGTATGGAATAAAAAATAAAGTTAGGTATCAGCTGCATAGGAATGAAATTGAACTGGACATTCATGCTGCAGAAGAAGAAAATGACTAATGGGTTCATCAGACAAAGAGATCAAAAGCAAGGAGGGCAACTGCCAGAAAATGATTTCCAGCAATTACTGGGCAAGACGGGACTGGAGCTTTCTCATGACAGGAGGATAAAGCCAGGGTCTTGCTAATCTTTCAGAGAAGAATATTTAGAAGATAAGTTGGGCTAATGTCAAATTTAGTGTAATTTTGCTGAAATCACTTGAGAAACTCAAGAGACTAATGTAGTCCTACGAGTTCAGTCATACAAAGACTGAAATCCTTTGCAAGGTGACAGTAATCTGGAAACAGAGTATGGAGCTTTACCAGCTGCAACAGCCATTTCACCTTGGTCGGAAATCAATCATGTTGAGTTTTACAGACAATTTGTGTAGTATCTCGGCATAATGTTGTGATGCTAAGAAATGTTGTCCCTTCTGTAAGATTACAGAAGTAGTTTACAACTTCTTCCCAAGTCTAGCATAGCCCCTTTGCCACCAGCTCCAGAGACGCGGATTATCCTTACTGACCGGTTAACCGAGCCCAAACAATTGAATAACCTGCTTTGCTCGTTCCCAGGCAGAACAAGGTTTTACATCCTGCCTTTCCCTTTCTCCTTTATTCCTTGCAACAAACTGAGAGTTCTGTTTTCTTAATTTTTTTTTTGTTTTTTCCTGCTTCCCTGAGGACTGATAGATGATTTGCAAGCGAGATACAGCAAATGAAACAGGAGAGTCCCTTGTGTTTTCCAATGTAAGCTGCAGTGCAAAGAGGCAGACTGAGCCTCTTCTCCATCTTCAGAAAAACTGAGAGGCAGAGCTGCTGTCCAGATGGACTTGAGTGACCCTGTTTTGCATCTAAGAGTTACGTGAATCTTTTTTTTTCTTTTTTTTTTTTTCTTTTTTTTTCTTGAAAGAGCAGTGGATGTTAAGGAATGGAATATACAGTACAAATTAAAGCTAATGAATATCCCCCAGATAGTCTAGATCCTCAGCTGGAATGAACTCAGGGACATCTCAGACTTCAGGGAAACTTTATCCATTTGCACCTGCTCCTCTTCTGCGGCTTAAAAAGTTCTAAGTCCTTTGCTATCATGAGGCTTATTTTGGAAACAGTCAAGGTGTGTTGCCATTTAAAGGAGTGCCATCATGCATAATTTTCACCTTCTTTAAATTTCCTGATGCTCTGCTATAATAGAGATAATTGCCTGAATACAGTTGTGGAATATTCTGTTTTCTTAAGATAATTCAGAGATCATGTACATAAATGTAACGTGGTTGTATGTGATTTGTTATTCCTTGTATTATGCATAGACTGCAGGATATACGATGGTATGCTAGAACCTTTAAATCATATTCTTGGTTGACTGAAATCAATATTTGTCCCACTAATTTGACATGAATTCTGATATTTACTGCGAATTCCGGTATTTACTGCCTGGCAGCTCAAGTCTCCCATTTGACAATGTTGGACAGCAAAGATCAGGGACTGTTTCTCTGCCCCTGAAGCCTGAACAGAATCCTTTAGCTTCATCAATCAGCATATCTCTCTTACCTCAGATGTCCTTTGCCTGTCCAGGGAGCCCTAAACTCTCCCAGAGCTGGAGGGTGTAGGTCAATTAAACATGGTTTGCTGAGCCTGAAATGAGTGCAGTAATTCAAGCCCTCAGAGCTTCAGAAGTGTGCAGTTTTGCACAGGGATGGAAATGGCTCCCTAACTCTTCTGAAGATGCCCCAGGGAACAACTCCTCCCTGCTTGTCCAAGTCTGATCTTCAACATCCCTCTCTACCTTTCATGCCTGCTGATGAGAACAGGCAGAGCTCAATGGTTGGGAATTGGGTGTCAGACCAGGCTGGCACATTACATTTAACATCTTTTCTTTTCATACAGATGCATCAGCACCTGTGAAATGGGGAAAGAAAATCTGAACATGGGATAGATGTCTGGGAGGCACAAGAAGAACTTGCCCTTACACATTATTTTCTGATAACAT
The DNA here is from genome assembly GCF_000687285.1 of Phaethon lepturus. Taxonomy (NCBI): domain Eukaryota; kingdom Metazoa; phylum Chordata; class Aves; order Phaethontiformes; family Phaethontidae; genus Phaethon; species Phaethon lepturus. Next base: position 23,528 of record NW_010539936.1, read on the forward strand.
TTTCTGTTGTAGGCATAGGTGTCCATGTACCTCCTGCAGTTTTTCATGATGTGACTTACGGATCACACCTCTGCCGTTAGTGTGCATGCATGCATGGAATTGAACAGCACTGGCTTATGGGGTTCATGAACCCTCCCTGCTTGCACCTCCTTGCTGGCCAGGTGGGAGACTTCCAAAAATCAACAGCCATGTTAGAGGCCCTGTACTGTGCATCACCCAGCAAGGGACGTGCTCAGAGAAGACCTAGCTCCTAGCTGGCCTGGGGACCCAATTTTCCTTTACATTTAAACTGAGACATATGGGAAAAGAGGATGGAACAGGTTGCCCAGAGAGGTGGTCGATGCCCCAACCCTGGAAACATTCCAGGTCAGGTTGGACACAGCTCTGAGCAACCTGTTCTAGTTGAAGATGTCCCTGATCATGGCAGGGGGTTAACCTAGATGACCTTTAAAGGTCCCTTCCAACCCAACCTATTCTATGATTCTATGATGATTCTACCGTTCTGTGCTGGGATGTGCTATTGCTCCACCATGGATGCAGGGTAGAGTGGGAGCACTTGCAGTTGAGCCTAAACCCACTCCTGAGTCCTCCACTATTTCTAACAGGGGACAGGTACCATGAGGAGATGGGTGTCCCCTAGGACTGCACCTGGAGACCTGAAGGCAGAGCAAGGCTGTCCTGTGACAAGCCCTGGAGGAGTAATGAGCAGTGGCCTCTGCAGAGCAAACAGAGCTGACTGGGAGGGAGGAAATATCACCTGGTTTATTATGGGGGTCATCAAGCTCAGAGATAAAGGCCGTGAGTCAACAGCAAACAAACACAGGCTGCTTTTCCCCAGTGAAGCCTCAGGAGCAGAGCATGGTGGAAAGGAGTGAAAAAACGGGATGTAAGCCTTTTTTTGGGTATCTATTTTGGTACCTGCTTTGGTACCTTTTTCTTTCCCACTTCCCTAACAGACTCAAGTCTGCATTTCCATAAATAAAGAGCTTACTGGGCTTATCTTGTCCTTTTTGATTAGGCAATGAAGTTTGCTTCGGTGCTTCTCTTGAGGAAGCATTTTTCAAAATCTTTTTGTTTTGGACATCTGCAAAAGAAGCCTGCATGATACTATGGCTACAAGAGGAGGGGAAAAAAGCATTTTCTTTTCAGGCGTGCTATATAGCGCAGAAAATTTACGATGCTATTGCAAATGAAAGTCAGACTTTGTGACAAATGAGTCATTATTAGCCTGTGAAAACTATCACTCAGTTTGGTTAGCTCGGGCATTATTAAGCTGGGAAAGACGTGATGGGACATTTACAGGAACAGACAAATGGTTTGCCATCGCGCCCACCTGTATTGTTTATGACATGCACTTTGCTCAGTTTGGCAGGGTGCCACGCACGCTGTGTTAATTTTAGCAGCAAGGACACTAAAGAATGCAGACATGGTTAATAATGCATGCTGTTGGGGTCCTCTATTGTCTCTGCTTTTCTTGTCACAGTCCTCTGTGTGTTCATTGTGAGACGAGGGAGGGAGGAAGCCAGTCAAGAAAGAAAAGAAAAAAGAAAAGAACCCAAAACACCCAGTACTTGTCCTCCTAGAAAGGCACAAGGCCAAATTCATCAGTTGTGTGAATGGGGAAGGACCTGCAGAAATCAGTGGGGTTTTTTTAAAAGAAAAACCCATTGAGAAACTGGCCCCAGTTCTGAGTTTGCCCGTTGCCTGCAGGCATCCTGGTCTTATTTTAGAGATGCTGAGTACCTCCAGTTTTCACAGAGGTCGGGGGTTGACAGACATTTCTGTGATATATAATTGGAAAATGGAGCAAGACTGAGTTCCCAGCTGTAGTTGTCTGTGGTGTCTGTTAACATGACTTAGCAAAGAGCCTGTGCACCTTCTTCCTTCTTGCTTCAAATTCATCATTTCTGGTGAGGAGGAACTCCATCCTGCCGCTGCTCGTGGCCTCACCGGCCCATTTGCCTCCTTCCCAGGAGCCACATCCAGAGCTGCCCCTTCCACACTATATGGAAGCAAGAACAGTATTTCCCTTTATGTTAAGGATAATCCCCCTGTTGTTTCTTTTCCCTTTTCCTAAGTTCTGGGTGGTTTTGGCTGCAAGCTCTGCTGGAGAGGACTCATCCCCCTTCATGTATCTGAAATGAATCTGCCTGCTATCACAAACAAGCCATAATGGAGAAAGCACCAAGACTAATGTAGATCTTAATAAGAGGGATTTAGTTTTTAATGTACTTATTATGAATGACTAATTAAATGTCTCATAAATACAGGGAAGACAGCTGCAATTCCAGTTTCTGAGCACCTACCGTAATAGTCCACCTACTGAAATAAATCTGTTTTTAAAGTTTTATGGGTCCTCTAACCTTTGAATTAGCATTGCCTTTTTTGTTACTGTCTCCAGCAATGAATCAATTGTCATGCCATTTTCCAGCAAATGTTATAACCCAGTCATTCACAAACTCCTGTTGCAAATCCGCCTTCCTGCAAACTCTTATTTGTTAATGCAACAACCTTCAGAATCATCCATTTTAAGAATAGCAGAGTGGGATCAAATTTTTGAGCATAATGACAATGTCAGTGTAGTTTATGAAACCATAACAATGTAAGAAATGACATCTGGTAAGCCCATCATGCATGTAATGTATGGTTAGCTTCAATGATTCCTCAGAGTTTTGCGCTCTCTGTAATGTGTGGGTGGCAGCGTGCCACTCAAAGTAAGGAGAATCGCTCAGCTGCCTTGAATATAAAGTGGAGAATGTACTACGCTTCAGCGGGCTGGCGGGTGGCACAGGAATGTTGATGCGGACGCCCTGCGGAAATGCCGCGCTGATGAACAATGTTCGAGGAACAACCTTGGAGGTCCATAAAGGAAGGTCTAGTCTGGGGGGATGCTTTTGCATTTATACTGAAAGGTCTTGGTGGCTACCCAGAGGCTGGGCAGTGGCGTCCGTTCAGTTGAGCAAGATCTCTTGTCTTTAGGTACAAATAAACCCCACGTGGTCCGGGCAACCATCTCCTCCTCATTTATTTAAGGCTTCTTTGCATGTGGGAAGAAACACCCAGATTAAGTTCTGAGGTGGATGATGGAGAAAATGGAGCAGAGCGTGGGGTGAAGGTCACTGAGCCATTGCTGCCACCAGCACCTGTTAAGGATGGTTCTAAGAGGAGCAGCACTTCCCAAAGCGATGGTGGTCTTTCCAGACGAAAAAAGAATGGGGAAAATTACATAACCCACCCCTTAGAGCCAATCAGCCTCTCAGTGGTAGTTACAGACACTGATTACTGTAAAATGTAGATACCTTCCAGTCTTTAATGTATTTATCACAGCCCTTTGAGACAGCTGGCAGGAAAAGGAGAGTGATCTTGCGTCACTTTAGCATCCAAGATTTTAGCAGCCACAGCTTTAGGGTAAATGACAAACCACGGTTTCACCCATGGATACAGCGGAGAAAAAGGCCCTTTCAGAGGGTGATTCATCCTTCCTGTCTTAGACGCGCTCCCTCAGAGGTCTTTGAGGCCCTGGCCCTCAAGCATGCCTACTTATGTACCTAAGAACGCCTGAGTGTGAGACAATGGCACAAAATCCCGCTGAAAGCAGCACAAGAATTTGAACCCCAAGCCCTGCATCTCCCATTAATACCCCAGCCAGCTCCTGGAGCACCCACATCTGGAGTTGTCACAGAGAAACCCTTTCCTAACTCAGGCTCTTCAGTGTCCATACAACAGCTCGTAAGGTTGGTACCTTTATTGGCACAACCTTTGGTTTGCTTGGCCTGGTGACCATGCTCCAACCCCGAGGTGAAAACAGCAGAAGGAAGAGGAGAAAGAGCCGCAGCAGCATGTAGCTCTGGAGACATCGTTTCGTGGCATGGGGCAATACACAGCTCACTGTGGAAGGGCTTAAAAGGTGGTGATTTCCCAATGCAGCTTTAAGGGAATGGTGTAAACTGGGAGGCAAATGCGACGGGAATTCTGCTGAGACATTTCTGGTGAGAAGCTACAATGAGTGTGAATGTGACTGAGGTCTTTGGGCAATGAAATACCAAGTACAGCAAACAAAACACGCACACGTCTCTTCCTTGTTTCAGTGTATGCCCTTTTTTGAAACTATCCAAATGTCATTGTTTGTGCCTTCCAGGATTACAGTATTAAACTTGTCATAACTGCCGAGTACATCCAACAGCAAAGTGGGTCTTGATAGCGATCGTAACCTTCAAGATCACTTCCAAATCTCCATTATTTTAATAAATGTATTACTTTTTAAAATGATGTCACAGGCTCATAACTGAAGAATGCAAGTAGCTAACAAAATTAAATCCTTTCAGGCATTCCCATGGCTGTTTTTTATTTATTTATTTAATTTTAATATATGATGGTGGGAAACATCTTATATTAAATTACTGGTAGCAAAACACAGCCTAGCTCTCAAAGCAAGGTCTCACTGGTAGAGAAAACTCATTAATGTCATTCAAATAAATTGGTGTGAAATATGATCATCCCAAGCAGTACATTTATTTACACTTGCAAATCAGAAATAATACAGTTAAGATATATGAGGCAACAATTAGGGAATATGTCTGCAGGTATTCAAGGAAATATCATTCAGCTTCTGCTGCAAAACCGGAATATCTTATTGCCAGTGTATCTGTCTAATTGAATAATGAGGATACTAACGCTCTTTTACAGGTACAGCAGCAATGGAAATTTCACCTAAATAGAGACCTAATTCCCCTGAAGTAGACCTGGTATAATAAGATGTTTTGTGTCCGTTCCATACAGAAGCTTTCTTCTACTTCAATTGCAAAGCCCTGGTGATGCCCAACAGGCTGCTCCAGTGGATGCCCTACTCCATATGGGGTGCACCCCGACACAGCATAAATTCCAAAACGTGGAAGGGTGGAGGAGGAGGCAGCGATGACAGTGACTGTGGGCAGGACAGGAGGTGACTGGTCTTCCAGTGACTGGTACACAGGCTGTTTTGAAGCCACAAGATTATTTGTTCCAATTTGCAGAAGACATTTTTAACAAGGGGGACTGGAAAGGAAGTTGCCTTGGAGAGGACTGGTCTAACCTAGACCTTTTCAGACTGATCTAACCTAGACCTTTTCCTGTGTGTGCTACCCTAACTCTTCTTCTTTGCACCCTCTCCCCAGGGCGAAGAACAGGACAGAGCCCAGGGTAGGGCAGATGTCTCCACATTCCCAGGAAACACCACCTCTGAAGCCACCACCCACTGTCCCACGTCCAGAGGAGCGTTTCAGCTAACTTAATCCTCGAATTGGGGCCATTCAGAGCAAGGGGAGTAAGAGGGTGACAGCTCTGTGCCATCCAAAGAGGTTAAGCACATTGACTGCTCCTGCTCCTGTCCCGCCTTCAAGCTTTGCTCTGGCTTTACAACAGTTCAGCACACATGGAGAGTTTGGAGAGAGCAATTGGCACATCTCAGGTTCTGTCTCATCTCATGGTCTGTAGGCCATATAACAATACACTGGCCTTTTAAAAATTATTTTTGTTTCCTCCCCAGCTGTGAATCCCTAAAGCTGTAGAACCTTTCCCCTTCATGCTGAAATTGGCTATAATAAAAGGATGGACAGAACTCTGGGTGTCCTCTTGGAAGGAAGCACCCATCAGTAGTCTGGAAGAGCTCAGGGCTGCTGAGCGGGTCTTGGCAGGAACAGCACAGGAAAACCTACTTCAGCAATGTTCTCAGCTCACTTCAAAGATAAATGGCATTGCCCTGCATTTACCTACCAGGGGTAAAGGCTGCAACTGGTGCAGGTTCTTATTCTACTAACATTATTGCTTAATTGTACTGTAAAGCTCCATGGCAATATTTTGAACATCAATACCCACTAGTGTAGTTCCACAGTACAGTGCAGTGTGACTCTACTGTGTTAAAAACAAAAAGCTCTTAGCAAGTTTATAATCAGTACAATACAGTAAAATTGTTTCAGGTTCCTGGAATCAGCTGAAGCATCATGATGAGGGCTACATCTGGGGGATAAAAAAATACAACTGTAATAGGAGGTTATGATTACTACACATGTCGTTGTCATATCAGTCATTTAGCAGTCATATCCTAATAAACTCCTGTGAAATTTGTCATTTCAAAGTCAGATTAATGCAGATTCATATAATAAAGTCATCACATCGCACAGCTAAGTAATTATGTTCAAGCTTTGTCACTGCAATGAATGACTGTGTGTCTAAGTACTGAGGGTGACTTTTTTTTGTGGCTGATGTTTTCTTATTGATGAATTAGCCAAATAGGCTCTTTAATAACTTTCCTCTGGAAAGGTATTTCAATAAGAATCCAGAAAGACAGAGAGGGGGAAAAAAATCACCTTATTTGAATAATATAATAACTACAGGATTCTCCACGCAATTTTTGGGGGAACCTGTGGATTCATGGCAATCATTACAGATCAAAGAACTCAATTCATCTGTATATCCTTGTTTGTGCACAGAAGTACAGAATAAGTCAGAGAGTCAGCATATGTTAGAGTGAGCAGCAATCTGTTATGGTAGTAATTTCACTGCTTGCTGTACTACAGAGGGCTGTGCTATAACATGGCTCATTATAATGGATGTACTTTATTTTGTTCAACCAGTCATGGTAAAAATATTTGGCTAATGTTTTCATTGCCTGCCATCTGTGTGGTCAGCAAGGTTGTCCAACAACATCCGAAATGTCACTGCTTCAAAAAAGAGCTTAATTGAAATTTAATCAGACAGATCTTTTTTATTAATTAAATACCATCTGATTAATGCCATATATTTTGATATGAAATAACTGTGGCCCAGATTCGGCTGTGCTTGTGCACAGTGAGAGTTGCTCCTTCTCCCCAAGGGTGGTAGCTGACTGCAGCACAACTCAGCTGGTATAAGCAGAAGTATGAAGAGTGACTCTGTCCCCAAAAAGCCATTTAAATGCTGCCAAACCAAATATCAGAAAATGCCATAATGAAGGTTTCACGCACAGTCTGGATCCAGCCTTTCTGTTGTTTGTGTTGGGATCACATGTGCGTTTGGCTTTTTTATGTATGTTAAGGGATTTCATGTATGTTAAGGAGGGCAGATTTCAACTAGATCTAAGAAAGAAATTTTTTACCATGAGGGTGGCGAAACCCTGTCCCAGGTTGCCCAGAGAGGTGGTGGATGCCCCATCCCTGGAAACATCCCAGGTCAGGCTGGATGGGGCTCTGAGCAACCTGCTCTGGTTGAAGATGTCCCTGCTCACGGCAGGGGGTGGACTAGATGGCCTTGAAAGGTCCCTTCCAACCCAAACTATTCTGTGATTCTATGATTTGCAACCCTGCTCCAGGATGAGGGGGTAATATGTTTTCCCTCTTCTAAGTTAAAGCATGATGCACATCACAGTGAGGCCATGCAGAAGAGTGTCCACCAATCTTTTTAATTCCTAAATCTGCAGTAAGAAAGCACTGTTTTATCAAAATACTACACCGTTCAGATCTTTCTTCATAGCCTATTGGTGGTAGGATCTCATATTTAAGTAGACACTGGATCACTATTTATCGGCTCTTTTTTCTTAGCACCCTAACAATTGCAAGCTTTGTCACGTATTTCAAATAATTTCATGAAGCCATGATGTCAGTTAAGTCAATGACCCAGATGCGAATTAATTTAACTGGTAGGTTTCTACTGTAGCTACTACAGAGCCGTTAGTTGGTCTGTGACAGCACCACTCTCAGTTTTCCAGTGCCGTTTTTAAGACCCCAAACGATTGATCCATGGTCCTGTCCTTGCTTTCACTCAGAAATTTTGTGTTGAACACGTTTGCTTTCTTGTGTCAAGCGGCAGATGGTAGGGGAAAGGCAGGATGGACAGCCAAGACTTCTCCCACGTGGAGTCAGGATGGGACTGGGAAGTACACCCAGATATAGGAACCCAGAAGTCTAGGTACAGACCAAAGTATGGCCCCCAAATCACAAGTCCTGACACGGGGGCTGACCATTTAAAAAAGGTCTGAAGTCCCACTGCAGACTCACATTTTATTTTATGAACATTGTCAGGAGGGGAAAAAAAATGTATTCACAAAATGGAAAGACAAAGGATTTTAATGAATGGCATCATTAGGGCAAAAGCAATCATGCTGCATGTTTCTTGGCCACCTCTTGAAGAATGAGAGAGTCTGATGGAAGAAAGCTGCAGTTCTGATTAGTGTCATTGTCAAAACATCTGAACATTGGGTAATGCACCAGTAACCAGCAGCAATATTCCCAGGGCTGCCCTAAGGTTGACATTGAAGAACAAGGTGCCAGGATGGTATCATCAATCTTAACAGTAATTTACATTTATCATGAGAAACAAACCCTGGAAACAAATGGCAGCTTGCTACCATAATTCATGCAACTCATATAAACCTAAGGAGTACACATAGCATTTCGCTTTTACCAATCAAAGTGCTATAATGTCTATGAAAGAGAGTGATGTAAAAGGAGCATCAGGCTGCAGCAGTCCTATGGCTTTCTTTGAAACATTCATTGCATATTTTCACTTAAAACTGCAAAAGAAAAATCAAGTCATTAATAAAAAATAATAGCCTATGATCAATTCTTTAACCTACCAGACCCCTGTAAAATCCACATCCTAGTACTACTGAATACACCATGATATTGTTGTACAGGTGAGGCTGAAAGGTATAATTGATATTTGGGTTAATTTCTTGAAGAGTTCACTAAAACAGCCTCAGGTAAGAAATGAATTTCAATATGGTTCTCCAAACCCTACGTGCAGCAGGGACTAGGCAGCATCCCACCAAAACAGGCAGAACTTTGAGAGCACCTGAAAACCTGCAACACAAGAGTAAAATACTGAACCCCTCTCTGATGTGAATCTCTCTTAACCATTGACCACTCACATATGCCCCTGCTCACTGCAGGGGGGTTGGACTAGATGACCTTTAAAGGTCCCTTCCAACCCAAACTATTCTACGATTCTATGATTCTATGTTACTGACAGTTTAACAGTAAATCTGCCTTCCTCCTTGCCCTTGGATTTAATTTAGGGCAGTAATTTTAATCTGCGGCTGGAGCCATTACAAATATAAAATGATTTTTTTTTTCTTTAAGATTTTTTTTTCCCAAAAAAACATTGAAAGTTTCAGAGTTTTACTTCCTACTCGGAGGTCCACTTTTTTAAAAGCCCCTATGAGAGACACAAGCTGTAAGTTATGCTCCAGCCTCCTCTGAAGTCATGGAAAGGGGCACCCAGAACTAACTGCAATTCATCCTTACAGCTTAAAGCAAGCCGTTTTAATTACCCTTATTCTGCTGACAAGGCTTTGTGCTCGGAGGTTGCATTGGTCAGTACTCAATGAGCAGCACAAGTTAACACCTGTAAATATCAGCTGTTGCCCAATCCCCACTACGAAGTAATAGGTGGAAAGAGGAAGACAGCATAAAACACTTTTTACTTAAGACAGATAAGAGGAATGCAACATTGCTCCTTGGATAGCCAGTGCCACTACTGCCTCTCCCTGGCTGCTCAGGGACCTGCAGACCCTTTGGTGACACTTGGCCAGGGGGTCTCCACATGCTTTCTTGCCTTTGCAAGCATCTGTCAGACAAGCCCTACTAAACAAGCAATAAACAGACATGCTTTTCCAGAAGCCCCGTGTTAGGATGAGGGGGAACATAAGATCATTTCGGGTTGGAGCAGAACCTCATCTACCCCAGTATGCTGTTCTTGACATGGCCAGTAATGGATTTTTAGGGTAAGGTCAGGACAGCATGAGCTTTTCAGCAACCTGGACCCGGCGAAACAAACCAGTTTGGCGACTGTCTGTGCTGGAGGCTGTATCCTGACCGGTGCCAGTAAACACAGCATCCACACTTCTGCCAACTCCTTTTCCACCCACTAATACCTTCTGGCCTCCACCACATCCTTCAGCTACTAAAAGTCTTAGTGTATTATCCCCATGAAGTCAGTGATGGGAGCCCTGTGGCCAGCACCTGATATCAGGGACCTGCTGCATTATATGAGCTGTACAAAGGAGGGTAAGCAAAGGTCCTGCCAAGTGCGCACCCGCTGGGTGAGGAGAGGTGGTGTGGAGCGTAAGGAACACAGACTTTTATGTTGTCGTGACCTGGGTCACAGGGAGCTATGGCAGAGCCAGGAATACAAAAGCATCTCCTAAATTTCAGTATTGTTCCTTTTCATAAAAACTTTTTTTTTTTTTTTACACAACATTTAATAAAAGAGGTTCTTTTATCACAATGGTTTTGGAGGTCAACTGTCTCTTCTGATCTTATTTCACTATGTTTCTAATTAAGTTACTGTGAATCCCATCAGATTTCAAATGGAGGGATCAAGAGCCATTGCTTTCGTGATCTAGTTAACACCTGTAAATATCAGCTGTTGCCCAATTCCCACTACAAAGTAATAGGTGCAAAGAGGAAGACAGCATAAAACACTTTTTACTTAAAGGCAAGAAGCAGTAAATGATCTCTATGTCCTTTGAAACCTGAGTAGTTTTTCCTAAGGCTATAACTTTCTCCTTTTTTCAAATGAATCCAGATGTACCCATTTTATCAGTTCATAATCTTCTTTTTTTTTTCCCTAAAGGTAGGTTTTGGGTTTTGGTGGGTTTTTTTGTTTATTTGGTCCTTGGACATCTTCATGCTTGCAGAGCAGGTCTGCCCACTAAGCAAGAAAACCCTACATGGCTGAAAGACCCTGAAAGTCTTTCCTGTGTCACCTCCAGGCAAGCAGGTCCAAAGGACATCTCGTGGGGCACGATGCTGACTCTGGGCACGCCGGAGTTGTGTCCAGCTCTGCGGAATGCCCTTACTGCCCCAGCACCGCAGAACAGCACTGCCTTGAACAGTCTTTTGAGGAAACTGAGCTCAAGTTTTTTATATGAGAGGGCTTTCAACAGAAAGTGACTGAACTAACTTTTTTTGAGACAGAAGACATTTAAGTATAATGACTGAGTTTATTTTCTCAAGAGCTAAGGAAATACCTGAAAGTGTGTTCATATGCAAACACTTGCAGATTATCAGCTCCCCTGGAATGAGCAGATGGGTAAAATTAAAAAGTTGGGTAACCCGGTTCAGATGTAACTATTGACACCAACAAGGATGTAACTATTTACACCGTCCAAAAATTAGACCTACTAATCTATATTTTTTTCAGATGAATTAGCAATGATAAATTATCTGTTACATATCACCTATTAATTTCCCCTAATGGTTTACTCATCATTTGTGAGCTATTTATGAAAGGAACCTGCACTGCTGCATCTTATCTCTTGAGTTATTGCACGGTTCAATCTGAAGGGAAAAAACCACGTGTGACCTGGTCTGCTCAGTGCAGGGAGATGTACAGAAAATGGAAGTGGATGGATAGAGAAGGGAAAGTGCGGCTTCGGCTCATACACTTAAATTGTTGCTCCAACATATCAGGATCAGATTTAGAAAAAGGGATGAGAACTTAAGGAATTCAGAGTAACTTATTGTTTTCCTGTGGTTTTTTGAATTTTTTTAGTGTATGAAAAAGTGGAGTCAGCACCATTGGAAATGTTCCACTCCCAGTGAAATACAGCAAATATACTATATTTAGCTCTGTGTGTAATCATCAATCATCAAGCAGACACTGCATGACTGTACAAAAAACTGCACCTTCAGAGCACCCTGAGGAGCTTCTTGTCTCCAAGTAATTTGCTGCTTCCACCCTGTGGTGCTGCATTATTGCACTAGTGTTGCAGCTCCAGAACATTCCTACCCAGCTGCAATGTCCCCGCTTTCTGTGTCTGGGGAAAAAGCAAAACTGCATCTCCATTCCTTCCCTTAGGGAAAGTCCCTGGACATTAAAGAAGAAAGAAGTCCATGAGGCTCTGGGCTAAATTAGTATCCTGAAACATAATTGGCAAGGTTTTGTATTAAGCTCATTTTCAGAGTTTTACCTTGATTTTTGGTAAAAGTCTTTCCTCCAGATTGCTTTGCACATCAGAAGTGGTAGCTATTTCTGAAAGAAGAGAATTCAGATCCCTCATTGTTTTCAGTGTTGAGCACCAAAACACTGCTTTGCAATGCTTTTGGTGACTTTGATACTACACCTAAGTGAGAGGGCTGACCTGGTCCTTTTCATCATTAGTGCAGTGGGTATGAAGTGCTGCTCCCAGCCTGATACACGTCCCTGGTACATAACTGAGTCAGCCTGGGCCAGCTGAGGATCATCTTAACAGCAGAAGAGATGGGATGGATAGGACTACTCAAGCCAGCAGCATCAAGACTCCTTTGCCTTCCTCCCGGGGAGTCTGAGAGGTGTTGGCTAAACCAACAAATATTTACAATATGAAACTGGAAGCAACCCATATTTCACCTGTAGGGATACCAGCTTGAAATGAAGGACAATCCCATATAATAAAAGTAATCCATTTACCTCATTGTGAAGTGCATGTTGTGTTCTGAGTTACATGGTATAAAACGTAACATGAGTTGCAAATACATGTAGGAATAAGTTAATGTAGGAAAATTATTTGCTCTATTTTGTCCCAGCTTTAAATGAGCTATAAATGCAGTGTAACAGTCACAGAGCTCTTCTTAAAAACAGTTCAGCTTTTTGAAAAAAAGACAGATATTAGAAGTATGGCTGCAAAAGGGATTTACAAAATCGAAAAGTCCAGAGCACAAAATAATTCCTCATTCTCTGGTAGAATATTCTGCTGCTTTTATAACATTGACCAGGAAGGAGAGTAATACCTTAAATATATGTAAAATGATTAATACATACGAGCTAAGAGACAACCCAGCATGGCAGATGAATAATATGCATTTCACCAATCTATGTCATGCATCAATCTTGAAACACTGGATAGTATTAAAATTGCTGTACTCTTAATGCAAAAATGAAGAAATCAAAAAGGGACAAAACGCATTTCGGAAATCCAATTCAATGAAAATCACTTTGAGCTCTTGGTGAGATGAAATGGTTATATGGGTGCGAAATGAAGAATAACATCAGATGTTCCTGCTTCCCTCACCTGGACACACTGAGAGCTGTCTGCTGCCCTGGACGGGTCTTGCTTCTCGATACAAATTGCAGGGAAACAGCTATTTATGGGAATTAGGATTGATATGTAGCACTACAAAAAGCTTAAGCATACTCTTATTTGGTCTTGCACATTAAGGAAGACTATCTGAATTGATTTTATGTGGTACTTCTTCTTCTTTTTACACAAAACCTCTTATTTATCCCTGTTGATTAACTTGAGGAACTTAGCAGAGACAGTTGAGGAATGGTGGGGATAAACCTTGAAAGGAGCATGTCTGTAGAAGCCTTGCAGCCAAATGACTTGATGGCTGGACAGATGCTGCCAGAATGCTGTACTTGTGTTCAAAATGTGTTGTTGGGACAATTGCCTTGTACCTATATTGACTGAAATAAAAATAAAAAGCCAGAGACAAAAGCACATGGAACGACATTAGTTGATAGGGTCTAATCAACTTGCTTTATGTAAGTAATACCTTAAGGCCATTAAAAGCATTGAGAGATGAGCAGATGAAGGAACACCAGCCTGACTACGACAGCTGTGGTCCTCCTCCACGCAGAGGCTGTTAGTGACTCTGCATGGCCAGGTGAGGAGGGCAGCATTGCTATGGGGGCAAAATCCAATTTCACATTTTCTGAAGCTTCCCCAAGGTTGACTCCAGTTTGACTGGAGATGTGGGAAGGGCTGTGAGCAACTGAGGCAGCAACAGCTGTAGATGTTAGCGTTTTCACTTCTGGACCTCATCAACGGCATTAGGTCATTGCCACAGAACGACGCTGGTGCTGAAAATGAAACACAGGCCACATGAGAACAGCCAGCCTGTCAAAATCTGAAGTACCCCACATCTTTATCATTATAAGAACAATATTACACAGGGACGGGAGACTGTTTCTGAAGCAGCCAGAGCTGTGTGGCTAAACACCCAGGCACCAGGCAGATTACCCAAAGCTGACAATCATGGCCTCAATATTGACCACTGCCATAGAGCAGGTAGCAGACCAAGTGTTAATAGCTTGGTCTGACACAGTGGTTTTTCTCCACAGCCTTCTTAAATGCAAGTTTTCAATGCGGTGTAGCAGCAAAACCATTACAATCCCTCCGGCGTAACTTGGAGCAGGACAGGAACCCTCCCTCTCAATACAGCTCTGACCGCATGCCACACAGCACCTGGTTTCCACTGCTGCACAGCGCATTACCTGAGAGACCTTAACTGAGTGTGAGAGCAACAGAGGACACGAATCAAGAGAAAAGCAACAGAAATCAAGGTCATGTTGCTGGACGAAAAGAAAAAGATTAAGTTGTATAGGTTGAATGAAGTTCTCCTATGGGGAGTGGGTGACGGGCTGTGGGGGTCACCTGAGTGTCACCATGTGGGTTATTTCCTTAGTGCCTTACAGTAGAACCGGGAGCAATGAGGTTAAACGAAGGAAGTATTTAACCAAATATTGGGAAGAAAATCCTTGTGGCAAAAAGAATTAACTAGTTTCTGTTACATTCAGCCCTTTGAATGTCATTTGAGTTTGGGTCCATCTAACATGACTCACCTGCAAATATTTTCATTTCACTTGTGATACAGGTGTATTATTCTAGGGCAGGAGGCAAGGCTCTGTGTGGGACAGAGCTGCATACTCCGGAGCTGTGAACAGGAGAGTTTCACCACCTGGAACTTCATCAAGAATCAAATCAAATCAGTTTGCGAGCCACAGATGTGATACAAGATTAGCCAAAAAAACATTGTGTTTGCAAACTCCCATTGCCTTTCCTAACAGCTCTTCAACTCTTCATTTTTTTATTTATTATTTACATGAAGGAGCAGGAAAAACAAAGACCTTGCTTGGGAATGTTAGTGGAAATGGAAGTGCATGCCTTTGCTTAAGCTATATTATCTTTTATTTTAATTTAGTAACTTGCTATGAATAGCCTCATTCACTACGAAATCAGCACCTTTACTCATTACATAAAATTAAACACCCATGAGATTAGCTTTTATCTTCTGAATCTAATATCATGGCCAGACACTGAAGTTATGGGAAACCAAAGATCTTTGGGAAATCACCTGCTAATCATGTCACTGCTCCCTGTAGGTCAGAGTTGTCAGTTCTGGGGACAAAAGCAATTTTTCAATCTCCATTAGGATGACTCAGTGAGAGGATGGCATTGCTGGGAAGGTGCCTCTGCAGAGAGCAACACAGGGGGAAACAAAGGCTTTCCAAACTGAGGCTTTGGAAAGGAATGTGCTTTGCTTGGTGGTTAAGCTCCTCAGGTTACAGCCAACGTTCAAAGTCAAGGGTGATACCAGGGTGGAATTAAACAGCTGCCAACCATCACAGGTGAATGAATCCACCCACAAAAGTGATTTAAGCACCCAAGTGTTAAAGGATGGTGGAGCTGAAGATGTCAGCTGGACTTTAGAAGAATATTGGAGGTAGGCTTCAAAACGGCAAATTGAGGAGAATAAGTTTAAACTAATCTGTAGAACTGATTATACCTCCCTGTGTGTGCCTATACCTAGGTGCTTTTACAGTTCTAACTCCAGTTATAGCAAGCAGTGTACTAAAGCTGTGCTATAACTTTTGATAAATTAGTTATATGTTCGCATTATCTGCTGTGGGAACTCTGAAGCCTCCCCAATGTTAGCAGGGATGGTATGCTATTTCCAAGTAGCGAGAGCTGTTTACTCCTCTTTTTAAAAATTTTAATGCAATTGGGAAACAAAAAAAACCAAACCTCTTACCACCTCTATTCATAATGTTCATTCTGCCTTATCTTTTATTCTGACATCATAATTTATTTAGAGTGATATTTCAAAAACTTGAATAGGGTATTCTCGAAGGACGTTCTTCCCCTCTCATCATCCAGGATTTTCCTGTTCTGCCTTCCCTTGTACCTTTTATTTGACTTTCTGCTACAGGCTTAGTGAAGCAAAACTGAAGTTCTCACCACTCCCTTAGCAATGGTGTTATCAGAAATGGCAGATGAGGTGCTGCTTTGTGCAAGAAATTAGTGGCAAGAACTGATTAATGCTTACCCAGCAGATACTGAATCTGATTCAAATTTCAGACCGATTTTACAATGATGCTGCTCTAGTGAGATTGATGGAGCTGCTTCTGATTTACCCTGAGGTCCATCCCTTTAATAGAAATGAACTGACTAACAGAAATATGGTCAGATTAAAAAACAGACAATGTGATTTATCAGCTACTTTTTTCATAGACATTGTTTTTGAAATTTCTTATTTGATGTTCCATCTTGTCTAGAATTTCATTTGTCGTCCTCTTCTTGAGTGGTCTCTGTATTGACCTAAGGATTTTGCTCCTTGGTACATTATCAGACTATATTTCCCACAGCCTATTTTAGTAGCATTTCTTTCATCTGAACAACTTCTGTGCTTTGCAAAAAAAAGGCGTCATTCCACCAAGTTTTCAGCAAAAGCATTAATATATGTTGCAACTTTCATCGCTATGTCCAATTTTGTTATACAAGTCTTTTCATTACAACCTAATGAATGACCTAGTGATAACAGAAGAAACCCCAAGGAAATTTAAAAACAGCTTGCCAGATATTTTGGGAAGCTTACATGATACTGAGCACATCAGTTTCAGAACTAGTTTAACGCCAGCATATGGACAGAATGCAGTGCCTACTAGCTGAATTTCCACT
The DNA here is from genome assembly GCF_000687285.1 of Phaethon lepturus. Lineage (NCBI taxonomy): Eukaryota > Metazoa > Chordata > Aves > Phaethontiformes > Phaethontidae > Phaethon > Phaethon lepturus. The sequence goes on from NW_010539936.1 coordinate 40,203, forward strand.
GTATTTTTGAGTGGGATAGTGATGGAAGATGACTGAGGCTTTTGTTCCCAGTGCCCATGAAAAGATTGACAGGAACTTAAGGAAATGAGATGGAAAGGGTACAGAAGACACTGTCTTGGCTTTTTGCCAGGATGAGAGAGAATATGATACCAGAACGTGTCATGATGAAAAAGAAGCTCTCAGCTTAAATCTAAAGAATTATTATTGAAATTATTATTGAGAAGAGAACTGGTGCTTGGCTCTAAAATTAAAAGCAGAGTCAATAAAATGATCAACAACATTCTGAAAATTTTAATTGAAAAAGTGGGACAAATTTTTCAAAGAGAAATTTCTTCCCTTTTGTCTGTCACTAAGTAACACTGCTAAGAGCCCAAAAGAGCCACACAATTTTGGTGAGAAAAAGTGTTATTGTCAATCAGACTGGCCTTCTGGTCTTTGTCTGTAATTTAATGCAATGCTCCCTATAATAAATTCACATGTTGTGTTCTCTTTAGAGAAATCATTCCTTTCTATTAAATAAGGATATAATAAACAAAATGTTCTTGATCAAACTAGATAACTTACATGTTTTAAACACACTTCTAGTTCTCTTCTGTTTCTCAGTGATCTTTTAATTTGATTTCTATATTTTAATCTAATTTTTGTTCTCATGCAGGGAATGCATGAGAACTACTCCTTTAAAGCTGAGGGGCTTTTCTCAATCATATTGTTAACATTTGGCTCTTTCTACTGAGGTTTATTTCCTTCCCTGAGCTGAGATTTGGAGACATACTGTTTATTTCTTCCCAATTCTGCCTTCCTGACCAAATCAAGGTCATTTAAGCATGCAAATCATAAAGACAGAGAGATGTGGGTGCTATAAGCTACAAACTGGAGCCCAAGGACCAGGGCAGTCTGGGGAACAGAGTCCTCCATGGAGCTGAGAGTCCACAGAGAGGAGCATGCTGGCAAGTTTTGGCCAGGTGACAATGAAGATGCAAAGACAGACTCGGACAGAAGAAAGAACGCATCAGTGTGCTTTATTTCACTGATGAAATGAAAGTCCTGAGAAAACACACACACTTGACACTCGCACCGATACTAAGAAGGGAGGACTGCAAGGACACTATTGATCCCTCTCTGGACTGACACATCTCATGGGACTTCAGTGATGAAATATGCGGACTGGGGTGCACTGGGGGTGTCAATAAAACACCCAATAGCTGTACTGTAGAACCCCAACAGCTTCAGACTCCTTTTGTCATCCGCTGTCTAATAACATAGCAGACTAAAATACTCCAGAAGACTCGCACTCCAGAAATTCCTACTTTTCTTCCCTGAGTGAGATTGCTTCTGCAGCTGGTTCAGATGCAGATGTCTGTACTTCAAACAGCTACCGGTGAGCATAATGGATCTTACATTGATTATAGAAACCATAACAACTTTCCTGAGCAGAAGTGGTTTCTGATTTCCTTGGTGTGAATGCTGGTGATCCATAGACTGTTACGTGCTAGGTGCTGTACAGTTCTGTGAGACAGAAGAAAAATAGACTCTCCTCTCTTTATGTTATTCTCCACTGACATACTATCTGCAAATTCCCTTAACTGTAGATTTCATAGCAGTCATCTTAGGAAAGTTCATGTTTCTAACCTCTGAAATCATAGAATCACAGAATGGTTTGGACTGGAAAGGACCTTTCAAGATCACCTAGTTCAATGCCCCTGCCATGGGCAGGGACATCTTTCACTAGATCAGGTTGCTCAAAGCCTCATCCAACCTGACCTTGAGATCTGCCAGTTATGGGACATCCACAACTTCTCTGGGCAACCTGTTCCAGTGTCTCACAACTCTCATTGTAAAAAATTTCTTCCCCATATCCTATCTAAATGTACCTTCTTTCAGTTTAAAACTGTTGCCCCTTTTTCTGTCACTACACGCCTTGGTAAAAAGACTCCCTTTATATATTGATAGGCTACAATAAGGTCTCCCTGGAGCCTCATTTTCTCCAGGTTGAACAATGCCAACTCTCTGAGCCTTTCTTCATAGGAGAGGTGTTACAGCCCTCTGACCATTTTCATGGCCCTCCTCTGGACCTGCTCTAAACAGGGCCATGTCCTCCTTCTAATGTAAAAACAAGAATTTATTTTTTAAAAAATTGGTCATGCATATTGCTATGTTTGTTTTTCTTTTTCATTAGCTACAACATTCCCAGTAGCTGACAACTGCTAATTTGCAACCAGAAATGAGATTCAGGGAAAAGATGTATCTAATGATGGAGAGTACTTCCAAAGCCCCTCTACACCATCTAAAAGTACAAAGTTCAGTGACATAGCAGGACTCAGAGGAATTAATGACCTTAGGGTAAGTGCAAATAAAGCCCTCTGTGTTGTTAATGTTGTGAGTTTGGGGGCTCTTTTTACTTAAGAACCTTAAAAGACATCTGGAAAGCTGCCACCAGTAACCTGTTGGCCTTCTCGTCCTCCTAACCAAACTCACAACATTAATCGAGCCATTTCAATTCTCACTTTGTGTGAGGCAACTCGGCTCACACTGCTCTGCATCTACAGGTCTTTCAAGACCCAGGTGTGAAGAACATTTTCAAAAAATAAAGCAAAAACTGGCACCAATCAACACTCTAAAATGTGTCTTGGCAGAATTACATCAGGGAGAAGCAGAAACTGTTTCCCAGATAGACCATGGTCAAAGAAGAAGTCCTACAACTGCAGAGATGATTTCCCCAAACCAGAGTAGCCCTTAGGAATTTAAGCCATTCCTTCTTCTTTTTTTTTTTTTTTTTTTTTTGACCTGTTTCAGGGCAGTGGATTTGATCCCAATTCCAAAAGGATCATTAGAAACAACCTCCACCCCATGCTTAAAGTGACGGGTCAGCCGTTGACCCCTGATCCAAAGCAGGAAAACGTTGGTGGCAGCAGGCCAGTACTGATCATGGTGTCTCACGACTCTGCACGGAGTTTGCTTCTCTGTGCTGTCAGCTTTATGTCTTCATAGTGATTTTGGGACTTGAGCCCTTAAGTCAAACCCACATTCCCGTCTGGTGTTGAGGCTTTTGAATTGCATTATGTTTGTCTAAAGAAGCTTGCTCTGAATGAAGTGGGTTGTTTCACTTCTTCATGACTCTTGTATCCCAGCCAACAAACTGGTTTATAAAATATTCATAGCATAAAAGATAAGCCAAAAAATCAGCTCACGTTGGCATTGTCACATCCCAGCCTACAAGTGCCAGGAGGATTCCAGGGTTCATAAACATTGGGTCTGGGAGGGGCCATCAGGATGGGCAGCTCCGATCAGCAGCTGGTGGAGAAATTGCTGCAGTGACTGCTATGGACTGCTCTGCTGTCCACCTGGGGCCAAGCGCGGCTCCGGAGAGTTTTCCAAACTTGGTTTGGAGGCTGTGAAGATGCAGTTACATCCCTTCCTAAGCGATTCCAAAATCCTTATTCAAAAAAAAAAAAAAAAAAAGAATAGAATAACTAATACCTTTTCTACCAGTGTAGCTCTGCTGGCTTATATTTATGGTCACTGGATTCAGAGTCCTGAATTACAGAGCTGCTCAGGAAGAGGAATGTTTTTGCCCTTTCATGGATCCTTTATATACTGTGCTCAGGCTAACTCCTAACTTTCTTCTTTGTAAGCAAGTGAATGCTTTTAGTGTCTCTCCGTAAAGAACCCTCTGATAGCAGCTCTGTGCAGACATTTCAATTTATCAATCTCCTTTCAGAGTGCAGATGCCAAAACTGGACGCATTAGTACAGTAATGGCCTCAGTAATGCTATTTACAGAGTGAATATTGTTTCCTGCATTCCTATTCCCCTAGTCATGCACATGAAGACCGTGCTGCCCCTTCTTCTTTCTCCCCTCCTTGCACAGCATATTTGGTTTTATACAAGCAGTGTTTCCTATGGCCATTAAAGACAGCGCTTGGGGTGAGAAGGAGCGACTATCACATGCAGCTGTAGACTTTCCCTTCAGATATCTGGCCTCCGCACTTCACTGCTTTAAAACATTGTTTAATAATGGACAGCTTTTCCAGGAAATCCAGATCACTTTCCTTCAGTAGTCTCTTCTCATCACTGTCTCACGTTGAGAAGGCAGTTGTAGTTCTTTGAAATGGCATGGTTTCCTCTATCCAACCAGACCTTCTTCACAGGAAGGGGAAAAAGCCAGTGTAGTTACCTAGGAGCTTTAATCTTAAAACATGGTCATTAGGATTTGCAGTGCTACTAGAAACATATTTTAGTGCTTATGGTTTTTTCTTTAAAATAATGATTATTCCTGCATCTCTTACAGGAACCTCCTGCACAGCTTTCGGAGAAAGCCCAGGTCTGGCTTCCACATATTTCAAAATATTCATTATTTTTGCCCTTTTCAGCATCACCTCATAAAAATAAATTATAGGAATTAAAATTGGGAAAGTGATGGTTTATTTTCTCAAAAGCAAAATAATCACTCAGGCTTATGGAAATTGGGTTGTCCAAAAGGAAATGGGAATATAAAATGTGGACGTCAGGTGGTCAGAAGGAAGTCATGGTGCCAGCAGGTTTGGTGTAGTCCTGGGAGCTTTTCTCCCACAGCAGAGTGCCCACCAGGCCTAAACCCAGCATTGGTGGTGGGCATCACATCTCCATCATGACGTGCTGCTGAACGATGGACCTCAAACACGGGACTGCAAAAAACTG
>NW_010539936.1:44909-74330 GCF_000687285.1 Phaethon lepturus
GCAAAGAAAATCTCTCTCACCTCCAGGAGGACCCCAGGATGTCCTGGTGTCCCCTGGGTTATCAAGTGGCCTTTAAAGTTCAGGTGCAGATCCTCCAAGGGTGAAAATTAGTGTTGGTCTGGTGGGGTCAGTGCAGCTCGATGACTTTGTACCCATGGTGTATGTGGCCGTTGGCGAAGGACATTCACAACCTTATCTTGTTTTGCCTGTTCCTGAATTGAATCGACATGATTTTTCACGAAACAAAAGCCATCAGTAATGGATAAGATTTATGCACTGCACATTTTGCTGCCTAATAATAATAATGGCTTAAAAAATTAAAACTGACTTAGCCTGTGAAGGACATTGTGCTGTCACTGTGATGCTTTTCCTTGCAAAATTCCCAGTTTGATGCTGAATGTGAAACCTTATATTAGATGGAAACATATGAGATTCTCATGGCAGCCTCTTTGTCATCCTTGTCAGGAGCGGTGGGTTGAACTCTGGGTTCTCAGAGCTCAGGGCAGTTTGAAATGTGCAGCTCCTTTTCTTCACCAAGTCATTCAATATTCAAAACTAAGTTTGACAAAAATGTGCCAAGAAATATTATATCATGGTGTTTTCAAAGGAAAAAGAAAGGGGGAAAAAATCCATATTGTGAAATACCTGGTTACTAGAATGTAAAATACTGCATCATTAGGAGAGGAGCACAGCATATCTCCCCTGCTTGCTTTTAGGTCCTAATTCATCAGACAATTCCTCCTGAGTAAAGCATGTGCCAAACTTTATGCATGTGCTTATGTGCCTGGCTGAATACAGATGGACTTAATCATGTGTTTGTACGTTTTGCTCAGCAGGTTTCTTAATTAGAGAAGTTGTTTAAAAAAAAGTCCTATGGTGATGGCTTTTCCATTCTTTCTTTAGGAACCAATGTCTTTAAAAGTAGTGATATGCTATTGCATCTCAGCATGTTACAAAATATTAATTAAAGCCACACTCATGCAAACAATCCCTCTTTACCAATGAGCCCAAGGGGAAATAAATCCAGGCACCAGCAAACCACTTGTTTATCTGAGCACAAGTTCTTTTGTAAAACATCTAAAAACCAGTGGTGTGATCACGAAATAAACGCCGTGATAAATTAACTGGCCTGTAGCCTTTTTCCTATGGCACTTATCAACGCTAGCTCCCTAAAGTATGCCTGATTTTCCTAGCTGAAACAGCAGCATAAAAATGCTGCAAGTAGCTAATTTCCATCCACTGGGGGAAAAACCCTGATAAAAATGTGACCCTGCATCCACTGCGGCTCAGACAGACAATGCCACCAGAAACAACCTGATCCCGCAACCTCTTTGCACCTGGTTTTTCCACGTCTTTTAGAAGCTTGAAGTATACACTAAGTTTTGAGACTTGTGATGTTGTACACGCAGAAAACTGCCAAGGAGGTAGCTGCAAAGGCAGCGGGTTCAAAGGGATCGGTGTGCCTGAGGCTGCCTGGGTGAATATTTTGGTTTTACAAATTATTCAAGATGCCATTCAGCCAAGTGCCCGACGCTAAGCAGAGACATGAACTCATCATTATCACACATAAGCATATTATATACTTATTACAGCATTTTTTTAAAACCAGGTTTACATATAAGTGCTTTGCAGCTCGCTTTCTTTTTATGAGCAGGGCTTTCTGTGCATGTGCATACACGTGAGTATATTTTGGTAGCACCCAAACTCAAGCTATGTATGTATTGAAAATAATGGCTTTACTGACTCAAAGCTATGCTTAAATTAAGGGAATTTCTTTAAATTACTCTCTAAATTAAACCTAAAGGCTATCATCTTTCTTTGTCCTTGTTACCACTGACAACCCTTCAGCTCCCTTTCCAAAGAGAAGAGAAAAGCTAGGTACAACTGAGGGACCACTGAAGCTCAGAATCAGATCACTTTCCCAGATAGATGGCAAACAGCAGGACATCTGCTGCAAAACAACAAATGAAAATTACTTCAAAAATCTGAATACAGGAGGAAAATAATAGAATTTTATTAAACATGTATTTTTAGAACAGCAGCAGCTGAGATTTGATTCAGTTACTGAAAAAATTCCTCCTGGCTTTGCCAAGCCCGTATAGATACATAGGCAGGTCCCCTGTTATAGCAGCCAGGAGGTAAAGAAAGGAAGATAGCATCCATTTTAACAATCTATTGAACTTTTTTCAGATTAAATTTTGGAGACAAGAAATGACTGATCCCATGCACATATGTTGGACAATGTTTGCTATGCAAGGAGAGAGGAGAGGAAGCATAAATAGGGTCTGGACTACCTTGTGGACAAGGTTAAGTAGGCACCATTGCTCCTGCCAAGCATCGGAGGAGTGCAGACTGAGTTTCCATTCTCATCAGGGCCTTTTTTGGGGCCACAGCAGCTCTGGGTGAGCCATTCCTCCATGCATGTGGTGAGGCTGCAGCCCTGCCCTTGGCAAGGAGGTGGAGACCCCTCCCCGCCCCGGCATTAGGAATAAAGACAGTTGGAGCAAAAAGGCTCATTAAGGTCTCAATCTAGATGATAGGAATTCTTTTGCCAATTAAATACATTGTTTCATTTCCTTGCAATCATGAATTAACACTGCTAACCCATGTACACTCATTCTGTATTGACCATATTGGGTCTTCGTCTCCAAAAACTCTGAATTTCTTGACTGCTCAGTACCTTTGGCTTCCGCTCGCTGCATGGTGTGAACTCTGGGACACTGGAGGATTCACAGTCAGCAAAAGGGAATGCACAGTAAACTACTGCAAAACATGTCCTTTTTTTAGGGAATTCTGATATACATTTGGATTTCTTGAGTGATCTGTGGAATTCAGTGATGTGAGAATAAGAAAGCAGGAAGCGCACGTTGGAGGTTGGTAAAAACAAACATGCAAAATGCACACAGAATAACATCTGCATTTATCCCTGCTAGGAGAGTCAAAACATTTTCAGTTTTATCCAAAGGAGTGTTTTGGAGATTATCAAAACATTTCACTATTATTGACACATTTTAGCTTTATCAAAATGAGGGAGCTGAAATGATTCATTTCAACTCCTTTCTTTAGAAAATGATGTCAGAACTGACATGTTCCCACAAAACATTTTGATCTTTACTGAACAATACAGTTTAGCTAGAAAAGCTCTCAGGGGAAAACAGTTTGTCCGATTTTCCTTGAAATGCAAACTCCTGGGTTTTCCCCCTCTGCACCCACCTCCTGGGGTGTTTCTACCAAACTCACTGCAAGGGTGAAGGATCTGGAAGCAAAGGGATGTTGGCTGGATGTCCCGTACGTACCACAGAGCACTATTCAGGTCTATTCCGTCTCCTCCTGCCTCCAGAACAGCACAGCTGCGTGAAACCAGTGAGTTGCCCAGGTTGATACCATAGTTGTCTTATCATCCAGACTAACCAACGTGGTGGTAACACACTGGTGTTGCTCTCAGCACCAACCCTCTGTGGCACCAGCAAAAGCGTGGATCAACATAGTCTCTGGCCTCAAGTCTTCAGCATTCACAGGCTTTATCCTTCTGTGTTTTAGTGCTGGAGGCGATGCAGGTAATCCCAATGATGATGTGGACAATCCCAAATGATACTGGTTTTCCAGAGAGACATGGCTATCCTGATGGCTGGTTTAGATCTGGCAACTGATTTAATGCCTCTGATGACCAGATTTTGCTCACACCTTGATGGTTTCTTGCAGTAATCGATGGACTTGTAGTGATCTTGGTTTTTTTTCCATAAAGAAACCCTCAGCTAAGCAGGACCCACATCTGTGTTGCAACCATGGGGATATGCAGGTGTTTGCATTGCTCTGAGTGTGCACTCACACCCCAGACAGCCTTGAGGCGGCACAACTGCCGCTCTTCTCATTGCAGAAACTCCCAGGTTTCTTCCCAAAGGAAGCTCTTCAACAGGTGAGCAACATTTTGAGGAGCAAAGTGAATTTCCTCCTCAAGGGGGAACTGTTAAGCTGTTTCAGAGAGCAAACCCCAAGGTGGGATCAGCTATGCTCACCTGTCTGGGAGATTGTTGGAGGTATATTTCCCCAAAAAAGATAGTGGCAAAGAGTTGCTGGAAGATGTAAAAAAAAAAATAAAACCGGGCTGCAATACATCCTGCTCCTGTGAGGGATGTTCACCGCTTTTCAGTATGCTCCCTCTGCTACCATAGCTTGAGAAGGATCCTCTCCTCCTGGATTTGAGCAGCACCCACCTAACTCTTGTGCCAGAGCAACACAAGTATAAAAGATGAACAAAAGCTGAGTGGGGTCTTGAAACTCAACCTGTTTGTCATATTCCCATTCCTACCCCTTATTTTAGCTGACGTCCTTGGCATCTGGTGGCAGCAAGGTGCAATTATTTCCATTTTATATGAGTGGTACCAATGAGGGCAGGGGAAGGTACATGTAGCAGAAAATAATAAGGCTTCTCCTTTGTTCCCCAAAATAGCAAAAGTCTATCATGTTCCAGTCAAAAACCCTGTGCAGTTTCTCTGATGTGAGACAGAGAAACCCATCATCTGATGAATCTCTTTGCATGCCTGACCTGAATTCCACGTGAAAGTGCTGGAAGTGCTTTCTTTTGAAGCTTGTTCCCTGTAAAACAAGGAAAGAAACAAATTCATTCACCAATTTGCCTTCTCTTTAAGGTTATGAATTAAAAAGGTGCTTCTAGACATTGGGAACATCCATCCTATGTGAGCGAGAAACAGCTGCACATCCCTCAGGACCAAAAAAACACCCACCAAAAAAACCCTCTCTTTTGTGTAACTTAGGCTATCCAAAGTGACACATCAGTATTACCAGGCGTAAGCAGCTCTTTAAGAACTTCTGCAGAGCTGGGGTGGAAGTTAAGAATATTTTATTGCTATTTTTTGGGCAGCTGTTCTCTAGCCTCTCTCTGACCCCGAATTCATAAGAAGATTATCTCTGGAGCCTAGGACAGGTTAGGGAAGGAGAGCCTATTGACAGTATGTTCAGTTTTATATCCTTGAAATGATGTTGAAACTCAAGCTACCCTAGATGCTTTGTTTTAAAATGGGCAGGGTGTGTCCTGAAGTCACAGGCATTGTTGTTGGTGAGCGGCGGAGGGAAATTGTCTCCATCACTGTTTTGAGGGGGGAGGAAATGGGGTTTTACGGCTGTGAGGAGTTCAGTGCTACAAAACCTTCCCTGCTCTTCAGCGAGACGACCAGTGGAGATGTCAACGCCTTCTTACAGGATGCGGGACATGCACCAAAGCAGGCAGCAGCTTGGTGTCCCTGTCACAAGAGCAAGTCAAGTCCAAGCTTTCAGTACGAATCAGGTCGAGCAGAAACTCGGAGACGCGTTTCCCATATATTGGTGAATGTGTCAGCTGCCAGGCTAACGCCTGTCCTTGCTTCACACCTGGAACTTGTCAAAACTCATATGTTCCTGGAAAAGGCTCTGGTTTTGGCAGATACTATCCACTGAAAAAGATGCTTCTGAAAACTCCTGCTGAGCCCTATTTATAATCCAAACCTGCTTGCGTGCGGGTTGAGCTCCACAGATAATGCACGGATTCAAATGAAAAATCACCAGGTTAGCATTTAGGGCTGTAATTTTTTATCCCTCACAAAGTGCTGCGTCTCCAGGTCCGCAACTCATTTTTGTCAGGTTCAAAGAGGAAGAGAGCTTTACCATTTAGAAAAGGCCAGAGAAATGTAGGCCTCTCTCTTCTTTGAATGTTAATATCCATATACTTTCCCCTCTACCAATTACAACGCAGTTGATGTCAATTAGTTCATGTCCATTGACTAAAATCTGTCTCAGTATTTCCTTTTTTCAATAAAAAGCATAAAGACGTGCCAAAAGGCTCCGCAGACACCTGGCTTTTGCAGCAGCAGCGTGTGTTGCAGAGCGAGTTAGCTCCCCACAGCCCGGGGGACAAGACTTGTGTCAGGAATTACCTGAGTTACATTTTCCCCTTTGGAAGAGCCAGGAGAAGGCATGGCCCATGCATCATTACTGGCATTATGCATCTAGAAAACGAGCTGGCTTTGGAGACCCAAAGTGCTGGTCCCGGGGAGATCCGGGTCTGCCCTGCACCCAAGGGTCTGCCTTGACCAAAGATCAGAGCAACATGGTGGAGAGCAGCAAGATGTGTGAGATCAGAGTTGTCCTCATCCACCAGAAATGGTGCTTTGGAGAGTGAGATGAGCATGGGGGAGGAGGAGGAGGAGGGAGAGAATAGCTCTACATGTCCTTCAGGTTGGAATATTTTAATTTGAGCTCATTATTTCACCAATAAAAGTCACGTTAGAGTAAGAAGTTGACTCTGCTAAAGGGTTTGAGACTTGAACAACCTCAGGTGCTCCACACTGTAAACAAACCCAAACACAAATATTTTTTCACTATAAATTTTTAACAAGAAACATCATTTACATGCTTGTACAACTAACACCAAGAACTTTTGGGGAGGTTTTTCCAGTGAATTCCAATTAACCAGTGCCTGGGCCAAAGAAGATGACTTTCACAATCAGAGTCTGCCTGATATCTCACTGGTTGTCTTGGTTCCTTCCCCGTCCTCCTCTTCCACCCCCCCACCCCAAAATATGTCCTGCAGGGATCAGTGTGTAGTTTTATGGCCAAGTATAAGCAACCTATCAGGGAAAATCAACAGGTTCAGAATTAGAAGGTTTTCTGCAGCTACCTACTTCCACAGGGCTGTGAAAGGGCATGTTGAGATTGTGCTTCAGTAGGAAAGAAACCAGTACTGCAAGGCCAAACTCACTCTTCCATTAAAAAAAGAGTCCAATAAAGTCCAACAGTGACCTTCCTTTACTTGTTTCTATAGTAATACCCAATCCCTTTCGTACAATAAACCCATTCCTTTGTTTTGAAATGAAAGATGACGGCATAGTTAGAGCTAGATGTTTGTAGTGGGATTCCTTGGAAAGACTCACCAGGGCCATGAGTTGCTGGACAGCCTTGAAGATCCAGAAGCTTGTTTCATGGTGGCCCTTGGAGTTCATGCTGCTGGGATGTTAATGGACTGCATGCACATGGAGATGAAGGAGCTGATGGGGAGATGATGTTTGAAAATTTTTCCTATCCCTGTCTTGGGTGTATGACCCAGATCTGGGGAGATTCGTTTTCTTTTGTACCACTAGAGGAAATGTAAACATTTTAAAGTGCCTATTTGGGCAGATAATATTTTCAGGACCCAAGGCATTTTGCAAAACCAGGTCTCAGTCACCACCAGCAACCTTGTCTGAAGAACTATGAAAGTCTTTTACTGCTGGGGGAACTGAGATGTAGAGAGATTCAGTGACACCACTGGCTGTAGAGTTAAGGGAAATGATGGAGTTACGTCTGATGTGCAACAGTTATAATGTACAGCTTGGCTCATTCTTGTATTGACCAGGAGCCGCAGGATTCCCTTTCTGTTGTGGGCAAAGCCAGAAGGTCTGAAGAGTAAATGGTGCTGAACTCCCCTGCATGAGCAGGTATCCTGTGGGGACTCCAGCCACGCTTTAACATTTGTCTTCAAGCAGACATATGCCTCGCAACCTGCTCTCCTATGTTTATTTGTCCAAACAACTTGTAGATGCTTCAGGCCACAACAGTGAGTCTTTTAGTGAAAAATGTAGACAGGAAGGAAAGAGGAAGAAATACCAATTTGGTTTTCAGCTGGAATTTTATCCAGTCCCTCTTTAACTGTGAGCCCTTCGTGTGGGGCCTGATGCACTACAAACGCATCGGCCTCCATATTTTTCAGTAGGTTTTCAGAAACGTGGGTACTACTTCAAAATCAAGACAGTCACAGGCATGAAGTGTCCAGAGCACGGCAGATGAGAATTGGATGTGTTGCTTGTTTTGTGTGCTGATTTGAGACCTGATTTTTTTTTTTTGAAAGGCAGGGCAGGTTTAGAAATGGTTATTTCCTCTCCTTGAAGCTTCCCCAAAACGCGACAGAGCAGATGGGGCTGAGAGGTGCATCTTGTACACGGATATAACTAACAGACAAAAACTCCTCACGGTCCAGACAACAGAAATGCAGTGGATATCCTTACTGCTTGCACACTGGAGCAAATTTGTTGCTGTCCCATGCATGCTGCATTCACCTACTCCTTTCCTCCTTGGCCCCGAGGCTTTGCCGTGCTGGTGGCAGGTCCCCCCCTCCGAAGAGCGAGGTCTCCCACATCACCTTGGACACTCTCACACTGAAGTGGCCGTGAGCCTGATATCCAAGAGGTTAGTGCGTGTGGGAGGTAAAAACCCTTGTGAAGAGCATGCTTGATAGATTAAACACTATCCGCTCCCTGTTTTGAATAACAATTCGATTATTCTTAGCTGTATTCAGCAGAGAAGAATGCTTCTAATCCTGTTTAACCCTCTTTGGTTTTTGAATTTGTTTCCTAAGCTTTTAGGATAATGAAAAGGCATAACTGTCATCTGGCACCATTTCTCTCCTACCATCTCACAGGCCCCCAGCCCTGGTGACCCGTGATATGCTGGAGACCCCAGGAACCTGCATGGTGGTAGGTGCTGCTTGCACAGGACAAAGAGGCAATCCCTCCCGCAACCATTGTGCACTTCAAGCTGTAATTTCCTTGACCTTTGTGACCCTTTGTGACCTCCAATTAAATCCAATTAAAAAACCCAAACCAAACCTAAACAAAAAAAAACCCCAACCAACCCAAACCCCCCCCCAACACTGATGTTGGGAAGATTCCTTCCCACCTCAGTTTTTCCTAGGAGTTGGCATTCACAGTTCTTTGGTCCCTGTGAGCTGCTCTCCCGTGTCTGTTTTGCAGGGTGGGAAAATATGTGTGTGCATGTGTATACGTGTGTGTGTCTAAAGGGGCAGGCTTCTCTGGGACTTCTGTGGATGAAACAGCCTGGTCTTTCCCTCTGAGCTGGGGACAACGTCTGCGCTTGGCCTGACAGCAGCCAGGGCTTCCAGCCCACGTGGGTGTCGCAGGGCTGCTTTGCCAAAACGCTGGGCTTCGAGCTGAGCTCTTGGTGATTTCTTTTTTTGTTTGTAGGAAAGGTCAGTGGCTCAGCACCGGGATCTGCCGTTATGCTGTTTCCTTCTCCCTGAGACTGCCCAGCAGTGTTGTGCTCTTCCTCTTCCCCAACCAGTTGAAATCGAAGAGGCTGCGTGAGCTTTCTTCTAGCTGCCGTGGCTGAGTAAATAATTTACTTTGTCAGCAGGAGACACCATTGTGCCCCCAATCAATAAGGCTGACATAGGCGAGCGTCCCTTCTTATTAAATGCTCCTCATCTGCTGAATTTGAGTCACAACTCTATTTTACAAACACACATCATATACATGGATGCATTAACAGTCAATACCTTTCCCCTGATGTTTGTTAGGTAGATTGGGAGACACTGGGGAGTTTTAAATTTTATTCCCAGCCAGGGAGGGATTTTAATGTCATTACTCACACTGAGATCTCCTCCGCTCTACAAATAGGCCATTGATTTTAATGGGGCAACTTGTAGCGTGAGGCATTATTTAGCGTGATTAAGAGTATTATAATTTGATGACTTCTGTTCGTTACCGTAATGGGATGTGCAGATAGCAACAGGATAACCGGTCATTGGTTTCCCACTCAAATGAAGAAAGTGTGTGTCATATGGGAAGTGTAATGTGTTCTCCAGCTCTGGGAGGTATAATTGAAACGAAGGGGAAGATGGTGAGGATGGCATTTTCCTGTGTCATATGGCTGCGCCTGACGGTGGGTCGGCATTTTCAATTTCCAGCGTTTTGGAAATTTCTGAACTTTTTCCGTATTTCTCTCTCCTGTGGGAAGTTTCAAACAAAACGGACCAAGTTTGCTTATTCCTAGTTCAGCCACAGACCCCAGGACTTTGGGGTCTTTGGGGTACAATAAATCTCTCCCAGCTTTAAATGACTAAAATGAGCAGGTCCCCAGTGGTCCCTCAGTAGGGATGTCTCACGCAGCTTCGTCCATCAGCTGAAAGCTGTGGGGAGCCCTGTCACCCTGAAAGCCCCTTCCTACCCCAGACACCATGGAGCAGAGGGGAATCGGTGTCCCCTCTCATGGATGGAGAGCAATCTCTTGTCTGGGGATGTCACACGTTACATGGTTGGACTCTTCTTCAAGTCACCCAAGCACAGGGGACCAGCAGAGACACTGGGACCTCCTCCACCCCCACTGCTCCCACCACCCTAGTTTCTTCAGCACTTCTGGGGACATCAGGAAACATGTATTTTATTTTGGTAGGATAGAAATAATTTTTGGGTCAGGTCTGTACTATCCACAGTGTCATCATTCCTTGCATCGAGGAAAGGCGGCAGCATGGCTACAAATGTACAAAGGTACCAATACCATTTTCAGTGTCAGTTTTTGATGCAATTGCCCCATCCTTAGAGGTCAAAACCCACGGAGAGGATTAGCATTGTAGCAGCAGGTGGCCTATTTCATTAGAAGAAGCTTTTCTCCTAATAGGGAGAATGGCCAAATCTATCTTTCTACATAAATCTGAGAGAATTACACAGTAGTTCAACAAGTTCAATTCATTTGTCCATGTCTTAATCAACTTTTCAAAATACAGGATTCAGGGGCAATGCCTATGGGTAACTTCACCTGTTTTTTCTCAAAGTGAGTTTTATTTTGAAACGTTTTCCCCGCTCCTCCTGCCTTTTATTGCCTTTGTACTGGCTAAGGTTTCTGATTTCGGGGAGAGCACCCACAGCGCATATTTTTACAGAAAGAACTAAGATGAGTCATTTACTCCATCCGTACACGATGGTGAAAAAATGGAACTTTCAGGGACTAATTACATAGAAATTTTTAAATCAAGGTTTCCAAATAGTATATAATAACTCATGTGGCTGCTAATATGACAAAAAATCTGCTAGATAAAGAACAAAATAGAAGGACTGGGAATATTTAGGATAGTTTAATGATGAATTAAGGAATTATCACTGTTCTTCCTGGGGATTTTAATTTGAAGTGAAGAACATTAAACGCCCCTGTTTCTTGCCTCATTTAACGCTACCAGGGGTAGTCTGCTCACTTGTTTTCCGGACGTGTTCCCTGCAGTACAACCTATCATGTTAACTGTATTCTCACATTTTTATTACATTCCTCCCCGCTTTGCCTGGGGACAAAAAAACGTCTCCTTTGGAGAGATCAGATGCTCTCCCCTGAGACACGTTCTTCCCAGAAGAGCTCTCGCAGCAGAACGGCCCTCACCTGGCTGCTGGGCTTCCCCAGGGCAGCCTGCTCAAAGAAGGTACAAAGGGAAGAAGTAATCACCGGTGAAAACCGTTTCCTTGAAACCAAAATGTCAGCAGCCAGTGCTACCTGTCTATGCGGGTGCAGAGGCATATATGTTATAACTCGGTTTATCGTCCGGAGTTAAAGCAAGGAAGGACCAGCCTGGCGCGTGCATCCATCCTCTCCAGGCAGCAGGATTTGCAGCAGCTGCTGGGTTGGGCATTGCAAATGCCCGCTTTCATCTCACCCCTGCCACCAGCCCCGCGCGTCTACCTTGGCATCGCACGAATGGGATGGCATCTTGGCCCCTGGGGGACCGGCTCCTTGCATGCTGGCACACGTCCTCCACCCAGGGCCCAGACAGCATCTGAAAGACTATGAGACAATGAGGCCGTTCCCATGTAGTCACTAATAAGCGGTAAAATCCAGCGGTGTCCTTCATGCCTCCCCAGGTTTACTATCAGATTTGGAAGGTGTTACTAATTTTACTGCTAGCCTATACACCAGCCTGTGTTCCCTCAAACACTTCTTGATGGGCTTGGCTTGAATTTCAAATCCATAATGAAGTCTGGAGCTGAGCTAATTAAACGTGAGCTGTCGTTTCATTTCAAATCTGTGCACAGGTTGTCCTCAGATGAACCACGGTGAAAGCCCACATTCAACACAACCCTCAGACACATGCTTTGCAGGAGCAAACTCGGTGTGCACAAACGTACCCACAGAGGCTCTAGCTCTGCAGGACAGAAGGACCGGTCCCTGCAAGCATCAGCTATTTATGCAACAGCATTTTTGATGAGCCTACATTATTTGTTCTCATCCTGCATGGTTTGCTGGGATTTTCAAGGTTTCTTCCCTGAATAAAGGGCAGCAAGATCAAAACAGCTTCTCAAAGCCTTCCCGCATCCTGGCTGCTTCTTGCAAGCGAAGAGCAGGATTTCACCCGCTAACGAAGGAGGTAAGAGTGTGCCCTTTCTCTTCCCCGAGGAAGCAGGCTCTGTGCAGGCTCCAAGGGGGTTAACCGCTTGCTGGAGCTGGCGCGATGGGTATGGAGCGGTGCACGCCTTTGAACTCCCGCGCAGCCATCCCCCGCTCGCTGCCCTCCTCTCCGGCTGGAAGAGACCATTTCTGTTGGGTGTTTCACCTCCCGGGAGCCCCAGTGGAGGGATGGGGTTGCTGGATACCGGGAAAACTGCAGACCCTTTCCCCAGAGCCCCTGTTTGTGCAGCCAGGGCTGTTGCAAATCTCTTGCAACAACCCCAACCCAAGCAGGCAATCACATCTCCATGCAATTATAAAGAAATACAGTGCTTTCAGGCTTAGAGGAAGCTGTTGCAGATATTAGCAGTGCAAAGTGAAAAGCGCTGTTCTTTTACTTGCACTTCTCATTTCTGAAGCTTCAGTCTGACTTGATTTATTCCGGCCACCTTGTGGCTCTTCTACGTTTGCAGAAACAGACTCCTTTTTACAGTACTGTTTTAAAAGATGTTTTCATCTTTCTTGTCTAAATTGAATTGATATCACAGCTTGTTTGTCCCTGACATTGGCAAACAAACAAATGCATTCTTCTGTTGTTAAATATTAAAAGAGTACCAAGTACAAAACAGATGATTAATGACTTGGATGCTTCCACCTGGCAAACCAAATTACTGAGAATATTGGACAGCACGAACTTTATAATAAATTGATTATTCCATCCCTCCTTAAACATAGGGTAGAAGGAAAACAAAACCAGATGACTGGTGAATGAACCATTCATGCATGGACTCAGCCCCAGAAACTTCCCTTAGATCATCTTATTGACCTGCTTGTAAAGCTCTGAAAATTTCTTTAGTGCCAAACGTTGGAGATGGGAATGGCTGGTGCGTAGTCGACCCTCGATGTAGGCAGGTCCTGCAACAGACTGGCTGAGTCTCTTCCCTACTTGAAGCCAGGAATGAAATTCCCCTTTATTCCAGGAAGACTATATGATTTTGACTTTTCTTCTGCAAGCGCCTGACCGGAACCCCTGTCACACACTAGTCCCCTTCACAGATAAATCCCTTATTTTAAGTGATAACAAAGCTCTACTCTGTGTTAAAGATGTGGGATAGTCTTTTTTCAAACTGTTTGGTTGAAGTGCTGATGAAACACCACCAGCATACTTTGCAAACACAGTTCACATTCAGCTTTATTTTATCATATGGGAATGGAGCTGAGACCTTTCTGAGCAAGTCAAAGTGAACCCTGCCAGCCCCTGATTATGCACATGTTCAGCCTGACGTATATTTAGTTTTATATGAGCTTTTGCTGTTTCTAAATGCGCAATGCTGAGATGACAGCTACCAAGGGAATACCAGGTTTCCCACACATGTCTAGTTTGCAAAACCTTTTTTTTTTCCATTTCAAAATAATATGAGTCAGAAGGAAGTTTCAGAATTGCTCTTTTTATTCTGATGCTCAGTGTACTGCCCACACAGACGGACACTTCTCCCTGTCAAAAAAAAAAAGAAAAAAGAAGTGCTTCTCATCGCTGTTTGACTTCTGTTCACCATCTGCAAAAAGGGCTGGAGAGGACAAACTTCAACCCTGTCCAGATCTGATGGTGGGACTGCAGGAGCGGAGGGGTTCTGGGCACTGCACACATAAATCCAGATGTAATGGGTGAAAAACAGTTGTGTTGATCTTCCAACGTTGCTCCTGAGAGCATCTTCCCCAAGCACCTCGTACCCTCACTGTCTGGTATGATCACTATATAACCAAGGGTATTTTTCCAGAAACACAGCACCTCTGTCTGTTTTCTTCTTCTAAGAGGAGAGACAGCTTTGAAACTGTAAGACATTCAAAGAAGTGGTGAATCCTGATTATACAAGTTCTTATTTTTGAAGTAGATAAGTCATTTGTATATTTTGGCAATTAGTTCATCCACATTAACAGCAGGCTTATCTGCCTGTAACCAACCTACCCCTAGCACGGGAGATCTAAGGGGTTACAAGGCACTTACAGATGGAACTCTGAACGAGAGAAGGAGAAAAACCCAACATTTTCTGTTCTGTTTAAAGGAAAGAGTATTCAGAAAAAGGAAAAAAAATGTGAAAAGCTTTAAAAAATACTATTTCTCTTCTCCTCCACTCACAAATAAAATTTTTATTGCTTTTTGTGGTCAAGCCTAAGGCAGGTTTTGCTCTTTGAAAACCAACTGCCATCAGCCTCCAGCAAAGAAAACTTGCAGTCTCGGGTTTCTTCAAGCCAGATGTGATTTTTTGCCTTCGTAAATATTAATTTCCCCTAATCAAGCAAGAAATCCAGTAGGATTAATTTGATTAACCACACATTTCTACACAATCCACTACAGAAAGTTAGGGAGAATTTGTAACCAGTCACACGACAGAAGAGGGCTCAGATCGCTCAGAGGAGTGAGGCTGGTGGGATTTTATCCTGTGTCTCTCCTTGGGTTGTCCTGTGTGGAAACCTTTTTGAATCCTTAGGGGAGTGAACCTCCTGTCCTTTGGGGACTGTAAGTGACATTTCATACTTATCACACATGCAGGAGGCTGATGATTGCCAGTGAATGTTTGCCAGCTCCCCAGAGCTGAGGAGCAGAGCCAGGCAAGTCTCTTGGAGGGCATTAAGGTACCGAACGAGAGCAAGTGGAGGATGAAGTTAGGACAGTGTGAAAGGTTTGGGCATTTATACGTGGCTTGTGAAATCCACCACTCCGAAACAATTATAAACGTGGAATTTTGATGGGTAGAGAAGGCTGTAGGCTTATTCCATGCAGTTTTCATACTTGGGGTTTATTGTCCTTGTGGACGCCAGGAGAGCATCCAGCCATGTCACGCCTGGCAAGCACACATCTGCGCGTGAGGACTCCCACCAAGCACCGATTTGCACCTTTTTCTCCACGTGCTGTGCACACAGGCAGTGTTGGGAGACACTCTGATTTCCACCAGCACCGGATCAGGCCCCAGCACAATTCCAGGGAAACCTGTAAGCAGCAGCCCTCCCATGGGCACCCACGTGAATGCAGAGGAGGGGCACGTGGTCCCAGTGCGCCAGGAGCCAGCAGTGGAGAGTCACCTCCAAGAGTTAGAGGTCAGGTTGTGTCAAGAAAAGATGTTTTCTCTCCTGTTCTTTGCAGATTCAGAAGAGTTACTGCTTATAGCAGTTGGCTCCCGTGAAAAGGCAGTGAAGTGGTGTGTCAGCTGCAAGCACACAATCCTGCCAGGCATGCCGGCTTGGCTGGTGACCCCGGCCACATCTGAGCCTGACAGTGCGCTCCCCATTCAGGCCTGACGTCCATGCACTGCCTTTGAGTTTCGCAAAGGACAACTGGTTTCTTGCCTTACCCTTCCAGCAGGGTAAGAAGGTGGAACAAGATCATATCTCCCACTGCTGCTGTAGACCAAAATGCCTTTTCCTTAGTGTGTAGACCTTACATACCAAGGAGCAACTCTGGACAGAGGCAAAAGACACAACCCACTTCCTCAAGCACACGAGTCAGCTTGGATATGGTTTGTAAATAGTTAAAAAAAGAGCAATTGTAATCCTCTGGTGAGTTTCTGCCTTACATCCTCTTGTCCTGCTTCCTAGGAGCCCATTGAGTGCTACAGAGGTGCCCAAGCGAGCAGGGACCCAGGGCATGAGGTGTGCATGGCTGTAGACACTTGGATCCACGCTGACTCCGTCCACCAGCACCTCACATCACGCTCTCCTAGTTCGGCTTCTGAGATTATCCTGGTCAGGTTGTGCCACAGGCTCAAGCTTATCAAGCAAACCAATTTTTGGTTTGCCAGTTCAGGACAATTACTTTGCTGCTTGGGCAAAACGATGTCCTGGTTTTGTGGTGCGTTGAAACAACTCCTTAGGCAGACTTGCTTGAATGGTTCTGGCCAGCTGTTTTAAGACCAAAATGAAACCTTCTTTTAAGAGGGTAGGCCCTACATAAGGTCTCAAAAATTTGTTCTTTTAAGATCTTCAGACTCTTCTAGAAGGAAATATTAAAAACAAGGAATGTGCAGCACAGCAAGTCAACAAGATGGCTGCACGTTAGCACTTTCGCACGGCAGGTCTTGCTCATCTGCTCTGCTCTTTCCCCAAAGACAAACTTTGCACTTTGCACATCCTCCACCAGCTGAGCAAGCACCATCTCTGTTATAGCACCTCTGACACCCTCCGTTCTGCTCCAGCTACGCCTGGTGCTACATTTGTTCCACCGCTTGCTTCATTAATGATTTTATCCCACTTACTACGGCACACTGTACTCCTGGCAACCGTTTCTCATAACTTTCTATGAGAACACACGGCTGTGGGTTCATGAAACATGGTGTCTGTGGACCTGTTGGAGGTGAGAGCAGGGGTCTGAAGCAGGCTCTTTCACTCTGTAAATCAAAATCTGATAAAAAGGGACAAAATCTCCAATTGCGTTTTGCACAGGCTTTTTTTCATGACCATAGTCAATAGTATGACAATAAAGTTGATCCCAAAATAAACCTGGATTATCATATATGTTTGGTTTCTTTGATAAATGAATCATCAACCCCTTGATAATCCCAGCAGTACACTTAGATTTGTGCAGTACTGCAAACAAAATGGAAAGTTCAATATTTATTTGCGTAAATGCCCATTAGGGTTTTTTTTTTTCTTTTTCTCCTCCTTCAAAGACTTCTCCAGCCAGCTCTTAGAAAATCAAAGCACTTTTTTCATTTTTTTTCCTGCGTACACAGTTCAATGCGTTTGCTAATATATGGCTGCTAGAGCTGAGTTAATTTTAAACAGAAAGCACCGTAATGATGTAGGTCATTAGGTCACCCACAAAGATCATCTCCACTGGCTCAGCTACATCTTGTACGTGCTGATGAGAGCTCCGGATCACATACCGGCTGAGATCCTCTGGCACCACACGGCTCTAGAACAGCAAAGGGGCCCCACTCTCCAGCTTCATGAGTAATTAAAAGGAGCGTATGTGTTTCAGGCCAGGAGGGAGGAACTCCAGCCTGGACCAAGCTGCCCTTATGGCTTGGTGCAACATCACCCAAAAGGCACCTGACTTGGTGCAAGGCACCCAGCGCAGGGGCTTTTTGGGTGGCGGTGGAGGTGCAGGGAGGCTTGGGCAGGGCAGCCAGAGGGGAAGCAGGAGGGAATTGCGATTGCCGGTGCTGCAGGCGTCAGTGAGGTGCACAAAGCCTCGCTCGCCTCTGCAAGGGAAACCAGGACAGCCACAGCCACGTTTGAGACTGATCCTGACACCTCATTTCTGATGCAGAGAGGCTGAGCCATTGCCCGGTATATCGCTGCTAAATCAAACGTAGCAAATTCTCCTACAGCCACAAAACTCAGAGAGGAAAACCCCCAATGGGCTCATTTGCGATTGCAACCAGATTGCAAAGGTTGAGGGAGAATTTGGGAGCCCTGGATGCTCTGTTCCCCGTTGTTGTGTGCTGGGCTGTGGCCTTGCAGCAAACGTTATCTGCCCAAAACAGAAACACAGATGATTGCTGTGAGGTTCTTTGAAGGGAAGAAGAGTTAAGATAATTATATTTTTTTCGCAACCTTTCAACAATTCCTCTGTAATGATGGGAATTGCTTAACCACACACCGACTTGCTTTGCAAACGTATCGCTGCTGTCTGACACCCCGAAAGCCGTTACGGCGGTGTTCGAGGAGGCAGGCAAAACATTTCAAGCTGGTGGCTGAGCACAGCTCCCTGACGTGGGGATGCTGAGCCACCACAACGCTGGAGCCAGTGGGAGGAAGACAGGGAAGGCGCCTGCGTCCATGCTTACCGTCCCTGCGAAGTCCCCCTCACAGGCCCTGGGGCAGCGTCATGCACCCGCTGCGGTAGGAGGGCGTGTGGAACCACAGATGTGTCCCCTCCATCACCTGTCATCCCGTGAGTCAAGAGCCAGAAGTCGCTTCTGCCATCCATCGCCACCACCGGCAAAGTCTGGGAAGGCTCCCGTGAGGAAAGCAAAGGACTAAATAGCCTCAGGAAGGTACAGGACTAATGTACTCATCGTGTCAAAGGCTTTTATCTCTACGAACAAGCACAAGCATTTCTCAGAAGCTTCTGCAGTAGCTGCAATAGTTTCTGAAATATTTTTTGCAGTAGTTCCAATAGTTCGTGCGATAGTGGCAGCAGCACAGCAAGAAAGGGGACCAGCTGGGAGAAGCATCTCCTTTGCACTCATGTCCCAGCTGGAGAAGCATAGGCAGGTTTGCTGTGTAGTGTCCCCACTCAACCAAATCCCTTTATACGGTACCATGGAGACTCCTCAGTCCCACGACGACCCCAGAGCACCAGCTTCAGCTTGGCTGGGCTCTGCCATCCCGCCTCAAAACCGCCAGCTGATCTCAGTGCCCTGGTACAACCTTTCCACCGGCCCCTGCCTCACTCTGCAAATGGTCCTCTGGAAATGAGTAGGACAACCTGGATTTCCAGGGAAAGCCAAAGAGCTGTCTGCTGTCCCATGTTACACGACACACGGGTACGTGGCCGGAGGAGCACACAAGTGTCTGGAGGATGGCTGACGGCTCCACTGTGGTAGAGGGTTGTCCTGTCATCAGATCACTCTTACGAGGGAGGAACCATTTCCACCTTTTTATTTTGTTTCTTAAGCAATTGCCCATTTAGAGGCGAATATTTCAATCTGCATCTTTTTGTAAGGGAATTGAATTTGCAGTTTGATGGCGGCTATAGATCAATACATACTTCCCCTGAAAGCAGCAAGAGATTGCTTGTGAAAGGTAACGAGATTAGTTAGGAAGTTAAATACCATTACATCTGGAATTGTGGCAAATCGTTTGTGCCACAGTCTCTTGATTAGCCTTATTACTCAAACTGCCACAATCCATAGTCGAGTTCTCTTTGCATTGTCTCTTACAGCAGGTCTTCCTCGGCCAGCACAGCGGGACTGTCCTCCCTCTTGGCTCTGCCCTGAGGAAGTTGCCATGCCCAATCCTCTTTGTGAGCAGAGGAAACATGCTCTCCGTGGCTTTGCTCCTGCCCTGTTGGTACATGATGCCCTTCTAGATGGGCTTGGACCAGTTTGTGGTCCACATGGAGTTTTCCACATGGAGTGATAGGCAACATGCCAAAGGTCTCTTTACTGGCACTAATGTTAGATTTTGTTTGAACTGAGCTTGTTCTTTCAAACGTTTCCCTGAACATTAAGAAATAAAGCAGATAAAAAGGGTAAAGAGAATGCCAGGCTGACCCCCATGGCTCCTAAAGTCAAAGCAAGTAATTCCATCCGCTTCCCTGGGCTCTCCAGGTTTCCCCAAAGTTATGTTGAAATATCTTTTAAGTAATTGAGGAACCTATGCCCTTCTGTTCAGTAGCAGACAGTGAGGCACCTACGTCTCACTGGGTTTGGTGGTGCTTCAGTCATGTCTGTAGTCCCTTTGGAAAATGTGGACTTTGTTTAAACATGTTCCTGCTTGTGGCAACTTCTCCCTGGCTCTTTCCTTCTCTCTCTCTGATTTCTCTGCTGTTTCCCAATAGCAGTTTGGTTTTACCTTTTCAGCCAACAAAATCATGTGCTACACGGCAGACAGCTGGCGGGGGGGTGGTCTCCCCACTGCAGCTCCCCAGCAGCCACCTCACCTGAGCTGTGATCGGCAGCAGCTCTGACCCAGGGATTTGTCTCCCCATGGAAAGGTAGAGCCACTTCTGGCTTACAACCCACGGTGAGCAGCTTTCTCCGTTGTAAACCACTCAGGGGGCACGTGAGCAAGCTGGCGGGGCAAGGAGACAGCGTGATGGATAACCGAGCAGCAGCGAGATCACACCATTAGTGATCTCAGGCTCTTTTGACACGGTGAGCTGACATCCCCGTAAATACTGCTCGGGCTGGTGCCCAGGGCTCTGTGTTTCTCCAAGCTGACTAGCTGTTCAAGTATTCATCTGCTTCTCTTCCCACACACAGGAACCAGACCTGCAAGGGCTTTTAGGCTGAAGTCATTGCATGCCTGTGGGTTTGCTGGAGCCAAAGATCCCTTGAGTTCTGCCCAGAATTTCACAGGTAAATAAATGGAAGCTCTGAGAGAAGTCAAGTTAAAAAAGAAAAAACAAACAAACAAAACCAACCCAAATTATTCAAGAGCTTCTTCTGTTCCATAGCTGTGACATGCAACTGGTGGACAGGATGCTGAGTAATACAAATCCCTTTCTTGCAGAGGAGAAAAAAACAAAAGGAAGTGGTTTTGGGGAATGATGTTGCTCTGGAGCCCAGGACAAGATTCTGCTTCTCAGGATGGCTGGCAATCCCCTGTTCCAGGCATTCAGGTCAGTTTTCTGAGGTCTCTGGTTCGCTGGTTATATTAGCAGGTTTACAAAACCGCACAAAACCAGAAATCTGGCCCAGGAGGCAATTTTTATTTCGTTCTGTTCTGAAAAACAAAGTCTATGTTTTTTCCCCAAAACTGAGTATTTGAAGCTGTGTTGCTCTGATGTTTGTTAGTACAGAATAGTTGTGAACCTGTTTCCTGTTACACCGATAGCATTGAAACAAAACGCGTCTCCGCTGCTGAATTTGCTCGCTCATGGAAAAGCCTGGCAGTTGGTGCAATTCCATGTTCAGTTTAGCTTTTGAAGCCTCCGAAGAGGAGGGTCAACGTTCAGGGAGAGATGTGGGATCACGTCTGGCTGAGCTGAGCCAGCCGGTGCAGTAACGGGTAACTCACGTCAGAGCAAGGAGAGGCCCCCGTGACTCTTTGCAAGCTTTCCACAAATTCTGGACACAGAACTCATGCTAAAGCTTGTGACATCTTCAGTTATTGAAAAAAACATGAAAAAAAAAGCCAGAAACACATTGGAGAAATCCCCAGTCACTTTTTAAACCTGATTTTGGGCATCTGTGTAACAACCTGCTTTTGACATGTGCCATCAGTGATGTTCCCCACCAACTTCAGAGCAGGCTGGAGCTGTCCTGTGGCTTTAATATTCAGTTATTTAATGAGATGCCCAATTATTCTGAACCATAGCCATTTGTCCTGCCATTTATTACAGAAAGCCAAGGGAATTAAGTGACTGACTCATTAGGATTTCAACATACAGACCCTTAGTGTTTTTAAAAAATAAAAAAAAAAAAAGAGAAAACTTAATTTCTTTCCAGTGTTCTGATGGAGAACAGAGGATTAAAAAAGTTAGAACAGGAAGGTTGAGTGTAGTGCAGCATTTCATGCAGAGCAAAGGGGGTGAGGCAGGGGCCGTTTCACAGATGAGGACATGCAAGATGTGTGAAAATTTTGGCCTCTGCAATTTGCATCTCCCCAGACAGAGCCAGATGCCACTTTAAGTTTCAAAGACAAGTTAACAGGCTCAAAACTCGCTTCACTAAATCTCAGCTGGTTGGGAAATGTGCCCACGAACTTGAAAACAAGCTGGCGTCGCAGGGGCTCGCGCTGTGCAGGGAAAGCTTCGCGTAGCTGTAGCAAATGCAGGGTCGGGTTGGAGAGACGGTGGCTTTGCCCCTTTTTTGGGGGGTCGCAATGGACGCTGAGCGCCGTGGGACTGCGCAGTCCTTTCTGC
Organism: Phaethon lepturus; assembly: GCF_000687285.1. Classification (NCBI taxonomy): domain Eukaryota; kingdom Metazoa; phylum Chordata; class Aves; order Phaethontiformes; family Phaethontidae; genus Phaethon; species Phaethon lepturus. The sequence goes on from NW_010539936.1 coordinate 66,634, forward strand.
CTGGTGCAATTTCACCTAGGTTAGGAAACAAAGTATAAGCTGGCTGAGGGCCAATATATATTATATGTCTAGCTATACCTATATTCTGGCTGCCAAAATGTGTGCTGGGCAGTGGGAGGGGAGAGCAGCCCCCAGCTTTGCTCGCTGGCATTGTGCCTCTGCTCCCACAACGTGTGGGATGGTTAGGGCATGTTGTGCCGTGCAAATGAAGCTCTTGGCTCTCACCCGCATACACCAAGGCTGCTGCTTGGCGCCTGGACCAAAATAACTCCGCTGATGGGAGAACGTGACCGGAACAATTTTGAGAAAGACCACCAGCTGGATTGTCTTGGTGGGTTGCTTTTGGGTGTGCAAGGGACCAGACCTGGTTATGCAACTTGCATCTCTTTTGTGGCTGCCTAGTTATTCAGGTTCTTATTTCACATGTTGATTTTTCCTAGGTTGTTGCTTTCTTTCCTCCATTCTGTGGCAAAGTTGAGAACTTCTGGTGGTTTTGACTATTTTTTAGGCGAAGTGATAAACATTTTCTGTAAAATTACCTGTCTAGGTTTAGAGAAAGTTATTTCAAATGCAGCAGCGGCTGAGGAAGCAAATGATGATCCACAACATTTCCGATGAAGAGGGACTGTACTGATGTGCCACGAGTACCCTGCCGGGTTCATGGCTGAGCCTCTGGACACAAATGCTGTCTGGGGCACCGTGGCAGGAAGACCAACAAGAAATGTTGACTTGACTTCAGCCTTCCAACCGAAGCTAAAAACCCTGCAAACTGTGAAAAAGTTAACTGCAAATGCTGCCGTGCAGGTCTACACCCCGGCGTAGGTTTCACCATGCTGTCATGGGTGTCATGTGAGCACCACCAATTTCATGTGTGACTGGTTTCTGGAAATGTGTTGAACAGCATCTATTTTCAGAGCTCATTTATTTATGATGAGGTTCATGTCACAAAATGCCAATAATCTGTTTTGAATTACAAAGGCTAAATCTCCCAGGACGGTTGTTACTCCAGGTAGAACAGACCTCAGTGAGAGCATCTCGCTGAGATTTTTCCCTCCCAGACATTGTTTTCCTCATTTCTAACCCAGTAAATTATCTGTTGTGATCTTAAACCACTTCCTGGGCTTAGAGTTATAATCTTTTATTGACTGAAGCACTATTAACGGTTCTTAGGACAGTAATAAATATGTGCCTTCTGGATTGGCTCTAATTTATTGCAGAAAGTATAAACCTCAGGTCACCAACAAAATCTCAAATCTGTGTGCAGTTGGAGTTTTTTATGTTAATACTCAAAAATATTAATGTGGGCAGGCTATGGTTGTGGGAACAGAAATTACTTCTGTTCAATTACAAATAAAAATATATTTTTAAAATGTACAGTCTAATACAATTAAGTTATTACTATTTAAATGTAATTCCAAGTCCAGCTGTGTGCATTCAGGCTGTTACGCTGCCCGTGCCCACGGCTGACTCCTGCACAGATGGTTACTCAGAGCGATGCACTACGGCTCACTTCCCCACTGTTGTATGGACACTATGCCTTAAATAATCTAACTGCTTAAATACTCTAAGTCTAAATTAAATAAACAGTTTAAAAATTATCATCACAAACTATTTATAAGTATTCTAGTTATACTAGTAAGATTTAAAAAAAAATTAAAAACCCCAACCCCTAATTATGGAAAAAGCAAGTGATCCATTTCAGCACGTAGATGCAATGTTTCCTACCCTCTTACCCTCCATTGTTAAACAAAAGTCGGGGCAATAAAGTTCATCACATATATTTAAAAAAGTTTAATTAGGAGAGTGAGAAAAGCTCCAGAAGTCATTTAAAAGTGTGTAAGTGTTACACACATGGTTCAGCTATTCCAAGCTTTTTGATTTCTTTCTCAGCATCAGCTCCAAACACCAACTCATCCGAAGCCGTTTCCATCTGCAAAGACCAAATTGAGAAGTTCCCCAAAACATTCTCCGTTTGTGCGTGCGTGTGCATGCGTGCACAGCTTCAAAACTGCAACGTCGCCCCAGGACCTCTACAGTCTTGCAAACAATGCAGAAAAATTTCCAGAGGTCCCTAAGCAAGGTCAGATCTCCCCAAGCAGCAATGTGGGGACAGTTTTACCGCACCAATGGGCCAGATGTCTCTGGGGAAGGAAGAAAAAAACCCCCTTGGGGGATACTAATGGAGTAAGTGCCCCACAGCTGTTTTTTTCCATGGTTGGTTTTTTTTTGTTTGTTTTTTTTCCAGATCTCTTCATTCCTTCCAGGTTGCCTCATAAAGACACTGTGCAAAGTGTTCCTGACCTGGACGACGTGGCTGCCGGAGAAGGTCTCCTGCTGCCGCGCTCTCCTGCTGCTGGCGGCAGTGAGTGATGTGGCATTATTTCCCTGTCTTCTGGAAAATAAGATTTATCTCTGGGCAGAAGCGTGGATCTGAGTTTTGTCTTCCCAGGGCATTTCAGAAGGCATCAGACAATGTTAAACCTCAGGGCTATTTAAGCAAATACCAGAGAAATAATTGCTGGCAATTCCCTGACAGCTTGCAGCAAGCTTCCCATGAAGTTCTGCAGTAAAACAAATATCTGATGCACAGCAAACATGACAAAACCACTGTATTTATGATGTCTTTTTTTTCTTGCTTGCTTTTACTTATATTTAAATGCAGTGAATAAATGGGTTTAAGTAAGATTTCCAGTATAACACATGCATATCTCAGCTTATTTACTTATTTATTTTAGTAAGAACCTGCTGTACAGGTGGGGTTGCCTGCTCCTGTTAGGAAGAGGGAAAAAAAGGTATCTATCGATCTCAGCCCTTTCCAAATCATATCACCAAATAGTCATCTGAGATGTTTCCAGCTGGTGACATGTCTGTGGATCGGAAAACTCTGCTGGTCATGAGACTAAAACCCAGGACAGAGGGAGGGCTGTGACCGTCTGCAATCAGCCAGAGAAATACATTATGTGGCATAGGAAAATGTGGTAATAAATCTAATAATAAAATATTTTTAAGAGCACTGGACAGGCAGCCTTGCCCCCAAAATCCTCCTGCCCCGCGGCCGGGGAAGGGGCCGGGCTCTGGGCTCTGGCCGCAGTGCCTGCTTGCTCCGGCTGCAGCAGCACTAAAATTAGCTCCGCAATAAACCTCGCTCCGTCCGGGATTTTAAATGTCATTCACCAAGCGCTCTGACGCTCGTGCGTGCCTAAGCTGGCTGTCTGCTGGGGATTCAGTTATTTAGGTAAAACTGGCTGTATCCACCTGTGGGGCAATATTTACTTACAAATGTCACTAACGACGTGTTAAGAGTTTTCAGTCATGGGTATAGGAAATGCCAGCAGCCTCGTCAAGTCTCTATTGCACCGCTCCGGAATACAATCAGAGAGTCAACTGAAGCCAACGGAATACGAAAACCTAGCAGAAAGCAGCATCACCCTTCTCTGAAGCCCGCAAAGGAGCTTGCATCCTCCTCCTTCCCAGGAGGACCCGAAATGGGTCCGGGAGGTGAACTCGAGTCCACGAAGCTTGGACGCTCAGAGCCCAGTGCTCAAAGAGAAGCAGAAGCAGCCCGGAGCACGCGGGAGCCCCGGCCGGGCAGAGAGCCCCGAGCGCCGCGTTACACAGCGCGACACGTGGGAACATCTCTTTTCTGCACGGGGAGATGCCTGCGGGGATAAGGAAAGTAACGGTGGCATTACCATTCCCTAATTAGCAGCAAAGAGGTTAACATGACGGTAAGAAAGGACGGCAGAAGCACAGAGAGAGGTATAAAGGTGTATGCTCAGCGCTGTGGCTACTGTAGAAAAGGTGTTTTTTTAAAAAAAAGAAGAATCTGAAACCAAGAATCAAAAGGAGGAGAAACACATCCATCCGAGAGGACGCCCACAACTGTGACTTTAGGGGAACGCAAAGCCGTTTCACACAGCCGCAGTTTAAAAGGCGTCCCGAAAAGGCATGCCAGGTCTGGAGGCCTCTCCGTAGCGGCTCTGCGCTGCTTTGCTGCAAGGCTGGGATTTTCCCTTCCAAAAGAGAAAACTTTTTGAAACCTGGGTGGTGCCCCACGCCGTCCCTGGCCTTGGCAGGACGCGCTCCCCACCGCAGCTCCCCGCCGGCGCAGGAACGTGGCCCCAGGCTCTGGACTCGGGGGCATGGACCCGCGTCTGTCTGGGCTTTCGATTTCCAGCCCCTTCCCTCACTTTTTCAGTGCAAATTGATACCTGAGGGCTTTGTGTGGAGCAGCAACATTTGCTATTCAGTCTTCACGTGGGGTTTTCCTTCCTATCACACCTCACAGGACAGCGGGGAGGCTGCGCCGCAGCTGCCAGCTCCAGGCTTAGATTTCTGTACAGGAAAAGGAAAAAAAAAACCTGATGGGAAAGTAAATTACCTTTTTATGTTTAAAGTAATGGTGCTATCTTCCCTTCTGTCTTATAATTTATAGCGTGCTTATATTTTTTAAATTTCTTTCCCAGTCTGACCACGTTTCTCGTGTTTCCTATCATCACAAGTCGCCACTGGGCCACAAGTCTGTGGGACCTGTGGTTTATGAGCCACCACTTTTCCTGCAGAGACATGTCGTTGTGCTTAACCAGCACAGGTGGAAGACTGAGCCATCAGGTCCTTAGACCAGGACATGTACACCCTTCCTCTCCTCCGCTAATTTAAGGGTTCACTGCGTCACATCCGAATTTGGAAGCCACGTTGAAGACACCCCTGAGACTGCAGAGGCAATTCTAATGTGAAACCGCTGAGGAAAACCCTCTGCAAAGGACAACGTCAGTCATGGAGCAGGAGAGTCCATGCATCTTCCAGCACGGAGTATGTGGAACGAGGAGGTGCTATCGAAGCGCCGGTGATGTAAGCCATGACTCAAGTGAAATGCATTTTTGGTTAATCAGGGTATGTCTGAAAGAAAACATTGCTCACTGATTTCTCCAGAGGGAAGCTGGCAATTTTAAACTTCTTCTTTGTTCTTTTTGAAGTGTCAGACAACATTTTTGGCCAGTCCCAAGGTGTAACCAGGGTAGGAAACGTTTCATCAAATGTTCCCTTTACTTCTTGTAGCTTGGCTCCAAAATGCCCAGCTAGCAACCGATTTCCAAAGCACAACGGTGACCCGCAGCCTTCAAGCCACCCCGGGCAGAGGAAAGTACGAAGGCGTCGTTGCTGCCATAACAGCTGGACTCTATCAGCCACCTGAGGAAAGACAAAGGGGCTGTCTCAGGGTTTAAGAAATACATATATTTCCTTTCATTATGAACTGTGTCAGAGTGCACCGGGAGCCTTTACGATGCAACGAGTCACTTCTGTACTTCTTTCATTCTGAAAGGAAAAGCTCCAGCTTCACAGCTGGGAGGGTGTGGATGAGCGCGGGAGATGTGTCCCACCAAGCCCTCCAAACCGGGGAAAACAGAAGGATGCTTTTGTTGCTGTTTGTTTTCTTCCCCGTCACCAGGACAGCAATTTAACGGAGCTTAGGAGGCACCTTGTTTGTGGCCAGACAAGCTCAGATGGAGGCAGGCACTATTTCCGCTTTCATGTTACCCCTCTTTTTTCCTTTCTTTTATAACTTTATTTGTTATTATTTTTGCAGTTCCCAAACCTAGAAGAATTCACAGAATGAGATTTCACTATGCACTTCTAAAACTCCCCGGCAGCCAGAGCCGGCATGAAGCTCATCACGCCGTGTGAAGTGAGGGAGAGGTGCTGTCACAGCAGCCAGAACAAAAAACACTCAGCGATGGAAAATAATTCCGCTGGTGCGGAGCTGGTGACCGCTTCCAATCGCAGCTGGTACAGCGTCCCAAGATCTCTCAGCCGCAGCACAGCAGAAATGTCTGTTATAATCTCCTTCTAGGAATAAAAATAACCTGCATTGTAATCTGCTCATCCTCACTTTTCTTCCTTTGACTTAGAAAAGCAAAATAAAGCAAACACTTTTCAAACAAATAAACAAAACAACTCACCCAGTAACCCGAGTTTAATCTGGAAAATTACTATTCTGGGATCTGAAATGGATTTAAGGCAAAACACAGAAACCTTTAGACAAGAGGACTTCAGGTCATCTCTCAGAAGAAGGACTGCAGATTGGGATCCAGCCAGGAGGACAGAGGGAAACACACCCACTGGTACATATAGGCTTTTTATAATCATATCCTGAGACCAGATAAAACAAAAACAGAAGTAAACGTTATAAAAAAAACAAAACAGGAAAGCAGGTGCACAAAATAAACCGTCAGCTGGGATAGCTGGTTTGGGATAACCAACCCCAGAAGTGGAAACTTGCACCATCTTTGGATATCTGCTCTATTGCATGCTTGGTTCCAGACTAAGAGCTGATTAGTAAAGCCTCTCAGTATTTGAGGGTTGCTTATTGATATTTTAAATGTTCCTAAAAAAAAAACAGATGATGAAATTTAACCCTGACCTTCCTTTATTTTTTTGTGATCATAACATCTTGGAGAAGAAGGAAAAAAAGCCAGGCATGCACATTTGCATGTGCAATTATGCCCCCTAATTTGCCACTGTAATTATGATGAGAGCACATTAAAATCATGTAATTGCGTGCATAATGGATAATTAGGCATGTGTGTGGATACAATCTGATAGCTTGCACATTTAACTGTTGCAGTAGTGTAAATATTTTGCACAAAAGTTTTCATAAGCTTAACTAGTTTTGCTAGTGCAAGTGTCCTTGGTGTCCTACATGACACCACCGTATACATGGCAGCTCTTGCAGATATATTCCTTCACAAGGGAGTGAAGTGCTACATTTTCCCCACACAAAAGCCTACCGTTGTAGAAGGAAGGCTGATAATTTTGTCTCTTCTTGGAAATAGTGCAGCTGAAGTGGTAGATCTGTTCATTCAGCCATGGGTAGCGCAGGGCAGTCTCTGGCTGTTGCCATCACATGGAGATAAGTGCTAGCAAATACCAATATTAAAAGGTTGTTTACCAGCACGAAAATTATTTGTAGATGCTGTTTCTCCTGTTTATTTATTCTGGAGGATTATCAAGTCCGCATTATCTGTTGTTTATCTGTAATTAGGCCAAAGCAAGGTTTGCTTCATTCTTGTTCTTGTTCCACCCAGTTTTTCAAAGTGCCACCTTAATCTTCTGTAATTATTGAGTACTTCACAGATCAAGTCAGTTTTGAAGTCCATTAAAAATCCAATTAATGCAAAACTTAAGAATTCCTCTCTTGCTGTGGGACTGCCTCGAGCCCTAGCTTTGCTTCCATGTGAAGTGTTTTTGCCTTTGACTTTATGTACTGCAAGGATCACTTGTTTATTGAATGGCTCGTCAGGCTCCTGCTGCATAACTGTGATACTAATTGGTTGCTTGAATTTCATGAGCTTTCTAAGCAAAAATGTGGGATGTTCTAGTTCAGCCAAGTTTGATAAACTTTTAACTTATTTCACATCTATCTGCTTCTGAGGGTCATACTGCTGAGCAAAGTCTCCAACGGTGATACACGCTGACGTGGATCGCTCTCCTTACTCACAGAAAACTGTGGTCGCAGTAAAATACATCTTCCCGCTTCAATTCTGTCATGGCTGGGTGGCATCTATCTATCCAAAGGCCCCAGAGACCCTTTCTCACTGCATTAAGCAAAGCAAGTGCAGAGCTTACTGACCAACCCTTGACTTGATCGTGGTGTTCATCATCTGAGAGCTGGCTCCTCTCTGCAATTGCTTTCCCTA
>NW_010539936.1:74361-79342 GCF_000687285.1 Phaethon lepturus
AGCAAGCTCACCTTATCCCCTCTCCAGCATTCTGTTGAACCTTCACTCCCTTCTTGGCCATCACCTTGCAAAATAAAAATGCTGCTGTCCCTACGTCTCCAGAAAGTTTTGCCCTTGCTCTGGACAAATCTCTGAAGCTCGTAGCCAGCTTATTTCCAGGGGACCACAATCAGCAGGGTTCAATATAAAGAGCTGGTCCCTCCTAGCCCTTGGGGCCAGTCCTTCCAACACCTACTGCCCAGCCAAAGAGGAATTTCAAAGGGAAATTTGGTTTATCACCTATTCAGTCTGACCCTGCTCAGAGAAGGGTACGGATGACTTTTCTCTGCAGTGGAGGTAACACCACCTGTGATGCACTTGGTAGACATTACAGGGAGCTTCTTCACAACCAGACTGAGCAAACACCACAGCCTTAGCTGTGACTGAGCTGCCTTTACTCATCAGAGTAAGGCAATAAATGGCTTGGGGAAGTCCGTCTCTTCTGCAGCTAGGTAATTGCCAAAGCCAATTAGCCCTTAGAGAATGACTGAAACAGCCTGAACCTTCTCATTAACTTTGTCATTGTCATGAACAGAGCAGGTCACAGCGCTATTGTCAGGGTAAGCTCAACCCCACTCACTGCCCCATGAGGTCCCAGGGACCAGATGAGTTGGTTACTGCACACTGAGACGTGGCACAATAGCTTGTCTCAATTCTCTAATCAAATTTTGCAGAGTGCAAAGATTTCAAGGGAAATAAAACATATGAACCCAAACAGAAGACACAATGAAGACAGAATTATGAAAGTTGTGGAAAGAGCTGTTTAATCACTTGGTATTGCTGTGATTTTTGTAATGCCATCTATAGCAAGTAATTTTGTCATCACACTTCTCATCATCACTTTAAAAAACCTACTTTATAGAACAATGAGATTAATTAATCCCATTAGTTCAGATTTGCTGGAAGACCCTAATGAATTTTGATCTAGGATTTATGTCTTCCTCATCCTAAGAGCCAGTGAAAGGATTGGGAATATGGGAAACTTCCTCGAAGGGCACTTGGTGTCCCCTCTTTCCTGTCAGTAGATGTTTTTTCTGTGAAAAACGACAGCTCTGCTATTACTAAGGGTTTTTCAGTCCCTGCGTTCATGTCCCAGAGTCACATGAACCCTTGGGCCACCCTGATGGTGAATGGGACAAATTTGTGTCAGGAGAGATTCCAGTAGTAGTGTAAAAGCCATGAGAAGCCTTTGAGAGAGGACCATCTGGCCCACGAGACAGGAGAAGAAATGAGGACGGAGGAGCACAGGAGGACCATCAAGGGTTCCTCTGACCTCCAAAAATATGTGGCACCACTTTTCTGTTCAAAGCACAACAGTAACAGTCTGTGATGATGCCATCTCTGAGATGAGATTACCGAAACAGGTCTGCATCTCCGACATCTGCCAGCAGCCTTACCTGATGTGAGTCCAGTCCTGCACGTGTCGGTGTGCAACCTTGGAAGTGTGCAACCGTGCAACGTGGGAGGTTGCAGCGCAGCCACTGCATCCCGTTGGATGACTCTGTGCCTGCCGGCTCCATGCCAGCCAGCTACAGGGTGTGCTTCTTCATGGCACCTGGATCCAGGGTGAATGACTGACAAAACTGCAGCAAAAACAGGAGTGAAGGTCCTTAGGGATGGAACGAGCAGATGGGAAAAAGTGGCAGGAAAAACTCTGAGCATCTGTCTGTGGTTTGCATGTATCATGGGAGGTTTGTTACCTTTCGGAAAGACATGTCTTAAACAGTTTTCCATAAGACTCGTCAGCTCCCTTTGAGTTAATGCAATAATTAGTGCTTGGGTCCCGGCACTACACATTTATCTTGTGACGTTTCCTTGAGCAGCACTGGAGTGAAACCTCATCGCAGAGGTTTCACATATTGGGGCAGCATCTAAAGGGCAGCTGTTATTGCACACAAATATGCCAAAGGAATCTTTATTTACACAACAGAGGAAGAGGAAAACACAGCCTCCTTGCAGAACTTGCTGCACTTAGCACACTTGTTTAAACAAAGCTTCTTTTACCAATATTTAATTAAAGCATCTCTTTAGTAGCCTCAGCGAAGGGGTTTCTTTCCTCATGCTCTGTCACTGGCATTACATAGTATTTAGCATTTGCATTTTCTTGTTTAGATTCATACCTCTGAATGATCCCAGCCCATGGAAGGGAACATTGCAGTCAACCTCGGGTGGAGGCGAGCAAATTAGAGTGGAGACGTGAGAAGCTTTCAGGGGAAATAGCTAGACCTCCCAGGTTGGATATGCACTTTACCTGAGATCAGACATTGTCAATTTGTCAAGAACTAGGAAGTTAACAATAGTGAATTGATCCCTCAGAGGATTAGTTTAATCCCACTGTGATAATCAATATAATAAACACTTATTAGCTTTCTATTCAAGCTGATGCCTCTCTCCAGAAGAGCACACAAATCTCAATTAGCAAAGGAGCCTGCTGGTCTCCACCACTGGCAGCAGGTGCTGGGAGAGAAGGAGCAGAGTGGGACGAGGCGAGGAAGGGAGCTCACCAGGAGCGCACAGAAGGACTCATTCTGTTCTGCAACTCTGACCTGCCCAAAAAAAAAAGGTTTTATTTTGGGAGGCAGGAGGGAAGTCACACATAGACACTACCACCCTGCCCAAAAGCAAGTCAGAAAGAACATATTTCTAGGAGAAAAGTAATTTTTAAAAAAATTCTGACTTTGTCAACATAGACGATATTGTCTTGGGTCAGGTCCATGTGTTCTGTGTTGCAGCAAAGTTACCGAACTAGCTTGTGCTCACAGGCCATCTGCTGAGGTCCTAATTGGTAAAAAGCCTTTACTCACTTCATCCTGTTTCCTCCTGTTTAGATTTTCCCAGGGCTTTAGTCCTGCAGCTGTGAATAAACTTTCCACTGATGTCCCTACCCAAAGAAGCGCTGAAAGGCTGGCAAGGCAGATTTCTTTCCTTATTCTTGGCACTCAGCTATATCAGCCCAAATTCACCCTTGAACCACATCTTGGGGTTGGGTTGCTGTAGATTTGTAATGAGGTTTAGATACGTGGGCTCAGAAAATGCATCTTCTTTCTTTCCCTATCAGCTTCACCCGAACAGCTTTAAAAAACCATGCAATTTCAAAGGAAAGCCACGCGTGTTATTTTTCATGATGCAAAAGGATAAAGTCCTGGAATTCAGACTTGGAAATGCAGTTACAGTGAGAAAGTGTAGAAATGGCTGACTGCAAACTGACATTAGCCTAGCTTTTAAGAGTCACTTAATGTCCTCCTGGGGCAGCCTCTTAATCACAGTAGGCTAATGGGCAGTTCAGAAATAGGTCCCATCATAGACGTTGATTTCAGAAGAGTCCTAGTTTTCAGGTCCTCCCCATCCCACGGTTTGTACCAGAAGGATGCATACAGGTTTTCAGAGCAGCGCTTGGGACCCAGCACTCATTCCAGTGAACTAATTAATTTAATCAGAGATCTCACCTTCTTTTCACCTTACTTACTAATTTCAGTGAAACATATTGCTTCTTTCAGGGATCTGTGAGAATATAAATAAAACATTGCTTTAGACTGTTTACACCTGTCTTTCCTTTTGAAATGCACCAGTCCAGTGACACGTTGATTTTTCTCACTAGACTCATTCCTCATCTGGAGAGTTAATTGAATTGCCATTTTATCTGATTTCAACCTTGCCAGCAAGCATGCCTTGCACTGTTACAATTTTCATGGCTTCATTACAACTTACACGTTTATGAGCATGGAAAGTATTAGCAACTCCTCTTTTTATACCCACACTATTCAGGCTACAAAGAGGAGTTTACATTCTCTGCTGCAAGCACAGCAATGATACTGGTGACTGGATACAACACCTAAAGTATCTCCCCTCCTTATTGTCCCAATTCCTTGTTATATCATAATTTAAATAGGCTGGGCAACTCTACAGACAGCTCCTGTCTAATAGTATCTCCTTGTAGAGGGGAGGGGCATCGATGTAAAGTAAATAATAAATGCCAATAGAACCCAATCTGGTGCCAGATCAGGACCCCTGGGTCTCTGTCGAGTCAGGACTGCTCTTGCCCTTTTCAAAGCAACACTCGTGCTTACTACAGCTGTGTCTATGGACCAAACAAGTACTGCTCTTTGCACGACCAAGGTACCAAGAAGTGGGTTTTGTAGAGCTCCAGGGTTCTTTTGACTCTGTGTACACGAAACATCCATCATGACAGAGGGAAGTGCTATAAGGGGTTTTCTGGTTCAGCAAAGCTGAAGGAGGTTGAGAAAGTTCTTAACTTCGGAGGTGGGAGATGAAAAATGAAAGTGGGAGATTCAGGTTTAATGTACGGAAAGTATTTTCCGATGCTCTCAAATAGACCTTCTTTCGTGAGACAGGAGGTCGCGTTATCTGGGATGCTCTCAGTCATGGTGTACTGAGTTTATAAACATTTACTGTGCAAATGATCAATTCAGCTGAACTGCCCACTGGGAAACCAAAGGGATAATATCACTCCCATGTGCCTAAGTGGCTGTTGAAAACCAGACCTTATTACTGTTGACATGATCTAGGAAATTAGGATGGAGATAGGGCATGGACATACTCTAAAAAGATGGAGAGAGATTAGGGAGAGGGTTATACTCTCTGTCCAGCCTGATTAGGACACCTCGCTGAATCCAAGTACTGCTGGGCTCGGGAAGGGACTGAATGATGCTGACAGAGCAACCTGAACATCTTTCTAAGTTTCTTATTTTCCTCTGATTACACTAATTCTCACAGAGGACAAGCACAAGCATGTCAGAAAAAATACTATTTCAGCTGATTTCCTGGATGAAGAGTTGCTCAGCTACCATGGTCTTGTATCCCAAAGGTGTACAGGGAATGAAAGAGATTGCAATCAGTCCAAAGTAATTCACCTGGAAAAGGCATGTAAGTTGGCATTATCAGCAACAGTGCTAAATTCACAGAATCACAGAATCACAGAATC
>NW_010539937.1:0-68227 GCF_000687285.1 Phaethon lepturus
GCCCGCCAGCGAGGCGCGCGGATGGCCATCAGTTGCGTGGACGTGCGCATCACCGAGGCACCTCCAAGAGGAACGGTTACGGGTAGATAACTTGCTTCAGCTTTTTTGCAGTCTCCTCTTTCATCTTCCCTCTGGATGTTGTCTTTAAATAAAACTGGGGAAAACATTTCCCTGTGCTTTTGGAAGAACTTGGCAAAATATTACTGTATTTTTAAAAGCTGCTCAAATAACTTTTGCTACAAAGTAGTGAAATCTCACTGCTCTCTTATTTTCTATTGTTTGATTAAGTGGTTATCCAGATGCTATCTGCATTTCCTTTCCATTCCTGGAGTTTTAGGATACTATGTGGGTAATGCCAGCCAGAGAGCAGATACATGTAGTATTAACTGTGACTAAAGCATGTAGAACTGCATTTGCTCAGGGTAATGTTTTCTGCAAACAAATTACGCACAATCCATATCCTGGCATATGTGTCATCTCTCTACCTTCAGGGAGAGACATACCTGATAAATCAAGCCAGACTGAAAACCAGAAGATCCGGAGAGGCTCCTGGTTTGTTCTGATGCAGTGCAGTTGTGCATTTTACAGTTTGGCTCCGGATATTTACAGAAAAGCAGGAAAAGGAGGGAATGGTGTTTCTCTTGCGATTGAGACGCACACTCTGGTGGAAAAATCCTGGAGAAAATGTCGCTCTGCATTGGCATTGCAGTGTGTTCCTGCCCTGTGACTGGCATTTTTCTTTCTTCTGTATAATATGTAAGACATGGTCTTAAAAAGCGAAGAAGATGGGACGAAGGGGTGCGAGAAGCCAAAGCTTAGCTTGTACATTGTGCAAAGTTACTTCGTATACCTGAGAGTGCTGTCATTCCGTAGACCTGAATGGGATGGTCCTTTCCGCTGACTCTCCTGGGTGGGTGTTACTGCGCGTACGGCTTTTGGGCTTTAGTTCTGCGGCTTAAAGAAGTATCAAGATTAGCACAGTCATTTAGAGCATCAAGATCTTTCCGAGAAGGCAGTAGAAAACCCGGAAAGACTGCCCGCAACGCAAAGCAACGGCTGCTGTCGGTTCCGTAACCCGCACTTGACAGACCTTTCAGAAGTGATCATGTCAGGAAGACTTCAAGAAGTGCAACATGGACGTGCTTGGAGACGCTTTGCGGTATCTGCGCTTCAAAATGTTTTGAGGAGAGAGATGTGAGCATCTCCTGAGGCTAGCTAGTCACATAATGGAAACCGATTTTTTTCATAAACTTTTCTTTTGGCTTTGTTTATTATTTTCGTACTGTTACAATTGTTTCGAACTTGCACGTGCTGCAGTAACACTGGGTGGTTCTTTACAGAGATGGAAAAATACTGTTTCAGCTACTGAACGCTTGTAGTCTAGATAAATTAAGAATAGATACGAGGCAAGTGAGAAAGGTTAAAACTAAATGAGTACTTGCCTCTCTCCTCTGCCTCCACCCCTTTCCCACGTTTGCTCTCTGCAATTTCTTTTACAGTGATTGCACTTGAGCCTTGAGTTTTGCAAGTGGAGCAGAGGTATCGGGTGAAGGAGTGTTTAATGCAGGGTGGCAGGAAGCCTAGGGTGTCAGAAGCAGTTCGGGAAGGGAGATAAATACAGCTGGTTCAGCATGGGCTTTCCCTGAATCTCACTTTGAACCTGCCGTGACTGGACAGGGTAACGGGTCCCGTACCAAGCTGCTTGCAGGGATCCAAAATGGGCTTCAGCACCTGGGAAGCAAGTCTTCAGAGCCGCTGAAAAGGGCGCTCACAGTCAAACGCTTGACTCTGGTGTTAATCCGAGCCAGGACCAGGATTTCTGTTTCTTCCTCTTGACGCTATGCTGGAAGGGTCCTTATCTGCCAGAAGGCAGCCGGTACAAGTGACGTTTGCTGGAATGATGCTGCACCAGGAGACGTTGCACTTGGCTGGTCCCTTGGGCTTTTATGGTTCCTGTACCCCCTCGGAGTACAACAGGCACAACCTGCACTCCCAGTGTCCTTCCAAGGCTTATAAACCGCATGCTTGAATATTTTTCATTCTAGGGTCCACGTTGATGTCATATCCTAGGATCTACAATGCATTAATTTCCCTTGGCGGTAGTTATGTTTAACCATCCTCGTCAGCACAGGAAATTTCGTGCTTTGCTTGGCCACCTGAGTCCCCTCTATTCTGTTCCGTTCTGGGACATAGTAAATGGTAAATAAATTGCAGTGTGGGCAGCTGATGTTGGAAAGAAAGTACCATCTCCTGTCTCAGTGAAGTTCAATGGTGTCCAACTTGTGCGGCTAAATTTGATGTATTTCACCAGTTCAGTGGCGATAATGCTTTATAATCTCGGCACAGTGAGACGGTGTGTGATTAGCGTGATCAGTCACATCCTGGCCTGGCAAATCCTTGCCGGGAACTGAAACAGCATGAAAATAGACAGTATTTTTCTTTTCTTTGTTTTCACTACCTAAAGGAAAGAACATGTTTTAAAAGGAAATGTCTGGTTGTCCTAGTTGAGGGATAGAAAGGGTTGTTCATTTGTGCAAAGGCATTTTTTATATTTGAATTACTGTAGATATATTTTAAATATTTAGGCTTATAAATGCTTGAGTGTCATCTCTTTATGGCTGCTCCTCTTCTCCTCTTTAAAATTGCCTCTTCCCGAGTAATTAATTTTCTTCTATCATCATAAAATAGAATGGAGAGTGGGAGGGGGAAATTTCACTCTAGCATCACAGTAGTAGCTTGTTTTTTTCCATTTTGATAGTACAGATCTTATAAAGACCCTTTGTTGATATTTCTATTTGTAGTGTTCATTCAGGTATCTTTACCTGGCTGACATTTAAAACAACACTGCTTCTACTTACTAGTGTTTTATGTTAATAAATGTACTCGGTGTTAGCCAAATAAATGTGATGACAAAGTACATCTATCTGAGTATTAAAAAGTCAATATTGTTAGTTTTGCAAAGATCAGGAGAAAAATATTCCGGAGGATTTTATTTCTTTGATATTTATAGGGAAGTCCAAGCTGTAAAATTTCATCACATTTCACTGATGTTACCAGTCAATAAGCATGTCAAGTGATGTCTTGTTTCTTTGTTTTAATTCTGGAAAACAAAGGCAAACTGTGATCATTTAAATTCTTCAGTAGCCTCCAAATAGCAAGAGCCCCACGGAAAATATATGAATCAAGTATTGGTTTTGGTGTGTGTTTTGACCTTTTCTTTAAAAATAATAAATAGCAACAGGGAAATTTCTTCTTCTGCATATTTTATTACGTTGATGACAAGATGAGGAATGGAGTCAATTTTAAGCTCCTTTTCCAAAGCAGACCTAGTATTTAAGAAAGTTTTCAGAACTTCAGCTGTAAGATTTCCAGTCCCCTTCCTGTAACCAAAATGTCTTATGTGCCCCTTGTGTCAGTGCTTGGCTTGGGTGGTGAGGGCGACCCAGACTGAGGGCTGCGGTGCAGATACGGAAAAGCAGATAGCGGGATAGCGGAGCGTCAGCGGGGGAGGCAGGAGCGCGGCGTGGTACCACGCTCCGCGTGGCACGGAGGCGAGGCGGGGACGCTGAGGATGCGGAGGAGTGAGAGGAGTTGCAAGCTGTGCATGGGTAGGGGGAAAGCCTAAATCCTCTCTGACTTGCAGGGCAGGTCTACCCAGGTCTGGCGTATTGAGGTATTCTGAGGATCTGCGGCCGAGTCTCTTGCTTGTGTGCCCGGGGCGGGAATCTTGTCCCTGAACAGAAGAATAGAGAATGTCTCAGTGTAGTGTCTGCTGTTCCTGAGGAGGGGGATAATCTGGGCTTGTGTTCGATGCATGTAGTGAAAGCGGCTCAGACAGTGGAAAAAACAGATCTTGGCTAAATAGGCAAACTCACAGACTCGGACCAGCTGTCCCGAGTCTTAATCTGGCCACAGTTAATGTCACTTTGTGCAAAGGGGCTTTGCTTGTCAGAAGGAGTAGGTGAGCCTGGAGGAGCGGTTGGGAACGGAGAGCATGCAGCAGGAAGGCGGTGGGGAAGGTGTTCTCCTGTCCTGGCTCTGCAGAGCTCCAGCAGAAGAGGTGGCTCCTTGCACGAGCGCGGCGTTGCCAGGCTTGGGAGGGGACCACGGGGCGGGTTCCTCACCCCCCGTGCTGCTGACGGATGTTCTTTCCCATGGCGTTCTGGTGATACGCCAGTCTGGGGAATGAGTGCCACGACTCCTTCTGACCACCTTGCCCAGGAGAATGAGGTGGCTGAGGTTTGGCTTTCTTCAGGGAAAAAAAAATCTGAACAAAATAAAAATCTTCCCAGCAGCTTGCTTCTCTTCACTGTGGTTTTCACCATGCACGCATTCACTTCGCTCTTGGCTTTTTTACCAAAATTGGCCGGAGGATTTCTGAATGCCACGGTTCATGCAGCTCTTTTCTTAAGAAATAGTTGGTTGTCTTTACTTTGCTATGCAGCTGTAAACCACGACAGCATGATTTTAATTCTGAGAAATCAGTGATGGTCACAAGTGTGTTAGGTTTTTTTTAGACACATTGAGCTTTCCTGAATTTAGAGTTGACATGGCTTCAAGGGCACTCATATATGGGGTTTTTTTGACTCATTGCAAAATTTAGAGATGGTTCTGAGATTTCAACCCCCTAAATTTGGGGAGGGGAGATGGATTTTACTGCCTGCTGTTCGGCTTTACCTTTATAAAATTTAATGATGAAATTATTTTAATAATGTTTCCACTGAAGTGGTTGGTAATTTGCTTGGAATAAGATAGCTTTTAGCTTTGGCTTTTCTATGTCACTTTATAACTCTCAGAATGTTGAAAGACAACACACAGGCATAAAGTAATATCCCTCCCCCCCCGTAGAGTTGCATGTGGAACTATGCCTGAACTTTTTTTAATGTGCTTTTACTTTTTTTGCTGATTTTTGTTGTGATCCATGGAGCTGGTCAAACTCAAAAGGAGTATTGGTAGTTTAAAAAAAAACACAATCCAATAATCAGATATTCCTTATGACTGGAGACTAAGTAAGTTTATAAAATGAAAATTTGACTCTCTTAATTTCATCTGACCTTCTTAAAATATTTTGTCAGCTCACCTGAATTGCAAGGGTAAAATTCATATATGTTTGTCATTGTGAAAGTATATTAAACTGAAACTGTGCAAATATGAAAAAAAATCACTTGAAGCCTTTCTTTTATATTTGCCAGTCACAAAGAAAAAAAAATTATCTGCTGTTTTTCTTCTTTAATTGGTTACTGTTGTTCTGAGTAGTGACACTGCTTTGAAAGTGCTCCATAAATGGCTAGTTTTAGTGCTTGCAGCTGCTGTATGTCACAGTATGCTTTTACTTTTTCCAGTTTGTATTAGGCAGCAAAAGCAGAACTACTGTATCTGATTTTGCATTGTGACAAGAAATTTTTATCCTGTAAGATTGCGCTTATGAGACATTCAGGAAAGAATTTGTTCTGTGTCAAAACACCTCAGCAATGTATTAGTTTGTTCTTCTTTTCTTACAAAAGAAGGGAAAAGTTCTGAATCCCAATCCCAAATATATTGGATATACCTGCTTGCTTTCAGCCTTGATTTATTAGCCAGGTGCTAGTCAGTTTTATTAGCATAGCACCCAGTGATTTATTAGCCAGTTGGCTCTTCACCCCCTTGCTTAGATAGTAACCCCCATCAGTCCCAGGAGCCCTTTCCATAGGATGACATTACTTTTTTTTCGGTAGTTGCACCACAGTGCGGCCTTATAACTATCCTGCGATCGGCTGGCGTGGCCGGGTCTGTCTTCTTGCCTGTTTCTGGCCGATCAGGGCCAAGTTATTAGGAGGACGTCTCCGCAATATGCCCTAAACGAATGAGTATATAATACTTCAACATTGCCTCTCATTTCTGTTATCCCAGTCCTCCAGCCATCCAGTCTTTCTGGGATGGCACTCTGACTCTCGTTTGAGTTCTGGATCCCTCTTACCTTTGTCTTCTCGATAGATGTAGCATGCTGTTAGCGTGAAAATAAGTGGGAAGTGGTATGGAGACAAAGGTTGACCGGTGCAATACAGGACTCGTTCTAGGGGCTTAGGGGCCAGAAAAGGCAGTTCATGGAACACAACCCCCTGCAAGAATGATCTTGGTAATAGTGATTTGAGTGTAGGGTTCTCGCCCGTCCGCGGCTTGTGCCAGCCTTGAGGAGGTACAAACGACTGCCAGCAGCTGGGGAGGGGCAGTGGGGAGGTGGTTGGCTGGTTAGGGTTGTACTCCTCGGACTTTGGACCGCTCCGTGGCGGGGCCTCAGGCAAGCTGCTTGGCCTTTGGGAGGCTTATCCTTCCATCTGCAACTTGGCCAGTAGTTCAGGTTATAAATGTTTCAAGCAGGAATTGTCTCACATAAGAAATGAATCTGCTGAGGAAATCCCATGTTTTCCAATTTTTTTTTTTCTCTGAGGAGGAAATAATGAGCCAACATCTCCTCACTGTCTTGACCTCAGGTGTTTAACGCAGGTCTGGAAACCTCAGATAAAACCCAGCATACCAAAAGGGTCTTCCACAAATAACTAGCTAATAAGTCTTGCCCTACTAAAATAGAACTTTCGCCCTTCTGTTACATAATGGATGAATGTTTTGTTGGTGAATCAGAAGCTGTTGCGGTCTCTTCCTTTCTAAGAGTCTCACATGCATCACTGAGCCCAGAGCTATTATAAGCAGGTTTTATCTTATCCCATATGTTCTGCAGCGCAGCCCAGCACCTCAGTAACATCTATCGCATTTATTTAACCCTTTCACAAATGCCCTTATAGATATGAACGGCGCTAGCTGCCGTTGCTCTGCCCAAGACGGATATCCCAAGTTGTTCTAAACCCCGTGACGACTCACTGCGTAACCGGGACCTGGGGCTTCCCCTCTGGAAGCCAAGAAAGGAGGAGGACACTCCCTGGCCCCAGTATTGTTTGCTGCTGAGGTTTGTACTGACCTTCTCATGCTGCCTTCTCTGCTGGCAGCCCCCACTATCCCCAGCCTGTCCCACACGCTCCCAAAGTGACCTGCCTGCTCTAGGTCTGGCTGTGTTTTTCAGAGAGCAGCGTCTTCCCCATCCCAAGGGTGCCGCCCAGCGGGATGGATTAGGGAGACAGGATGGCGGTGTCGAAACAAAAGGTCAAGTGAGGAACATGAGGCTTTCTGTCCTCCAGGACCGCTCATTGTGGTACTTAATAACGGGCACAGAAATACGAAGACTGGCTGGGAAGGCTTTAATTTATCCATGGGGGGAAAAAAGGAGCTCAAAGAGGAAGGGAGGTAAGACTCTTGCCAGAATAAATGAAAGTGAAAAAGTAGATAGGAGCAGTATTTACTTGGATCTAGTTCTTCTGTTTAATGTAATCTAAACACTTTAAAACTGCTCTTTGCTTATCTCCATTAATATCTGTTCCTTGCCATTAAAGACCACTGTGCCAGTCCTCATGCAGCAGAGGTTAAGTCCTTTTGCCTCGAAGTGAGTAAAACAAGGTTTTACTTTCCCTGTTACTTCCTTGTTGTGTCAAAAGAAGTGTTGAAATAGCTCTTTCCTTACTCTGGATGATAAAGTATATTATATGGTGTTTGAACATTAATAGACTCTATTATGCTGATTCATAGGCATTTGCTATCTCAGTTACATATGGTTTCTTTGGAAGATACAGTCTTTGCGAGGAAGAAAAATCAGAAAATGGACTGTTGTTTACAGAAATGCTTTTGCTTCTCCAGGTGGTAAGGGAAAATAGATGTTTCTGGAAAGCAAGATTAGTTCTTGCTGTATTATGGATACTTTAGGTAGCATTACTATTTTATATCAGGTAATCCAAGAATATCTCTTCTCTGTGGGACAAGGTTTGCAAGAAATAGTATCTCGTATAAGATCACTTGATAGTCTTAGAAAAACAGGCAAGCATTGACATGCTATTTTTCCTTTGCTTTGCCTAGGTGTTTTATGAGACTATTGTGGCTGCACCAATTTGTCGCCTTTGATCCCTCTCAAACTTGTTTTCATTCAATGTTTCTGAGGTATTGATTTCATCTCTGGTCATATTATCTCATCTTATCTCTTTCAGCATGGGACTATTGCATACCGTCTGCTTTACAAGTGTTATGCACCATCGCTAAATGTCTCACGCAGTTGAACTCATTGCTGGCAACTTATGTTATCTAATCTTAACATCAGTCTTTTTTATGTCTATCTTTATTCCCTTGGTGTTATCTTAAATGTTTTCTCAGGCTCTTTGGTGTTTTAGTCTGCTTTGTATATCTGGACTGCACCCATCTATCAGCCACAGCTCTTTTTTTAGCTACATGTAGAAGAGAGGGCAATGGGGGCAGTCCTCAAAAAAGTCTGGGTCAAAAAAGTCCTCAAAAAAGTCCTCAAAAAAGACTGGGGGCAGGTCATGGAGGCAGAACCAGCCAGAAACCAACTTTCCCTGTGAAATCTGATGGACCACAATAGGCACAGGAGCTCACGCCTGCTTTAAAACACGGGAACATGGTTAAACAAAGCAGAGTCTGCCCTCCTCCTCCTTGTTCCCAAGCAATTTGTTTCCCTTTCCTGGAGGAGCGGAGACACATCTCTGGGGAGCTGTGAAGGCAAATGTGTCGGCAATAACGAGCAGCTCTGAGGACTCACAGAGATGAATGTACCGAGACATGGGGTGGTTGGGAAAGCTGGAGGCAAGTGCCAATCCTGGTTTGCCAATCCAGGGAATCTCTGTGCCCCACGAGACCAGACCGGGCAGGGGGGAGACAGAGCGGCTTTTTTGGTGGGGACCTGAAAAGCAAAGAAGTTTGTGCAGATGCATGGCCAACCCAGGATTCAACAGGACAATGCTTACGGTAGTGGATACCCTGAGTTATTTTTAAAAGAGCATGAGTAAGTATAGCATTAGCTTAAAATCAAGGTGGGGTTTATTATTACTGATACTGGCAATGTACATCATAACAGTTTTTTTCTGCTGTAGAGATGTGATTAGAGATGTCGATCAACTTACCTTCTTAACAGTGTTCCTTAGTTCCCTTTTTTGCCTTGGCTGCTGTATTTGCCTCAGCTGCCTCGGTGCCTGCAGCCCAGTAACCCGCCTGCCCTTTCCCTGCCATGCACTTCTTAATGCTGCATGCATGTGGATTTTCATTCTCTGAATTCCTCATAGAAGTTCCTATTCAATTTAATAATTCATATCCACGTTAATCTAGCTTTTTTACACCGTACTCACAGCCATTAAATTCAGTGACAAGGAGCATGTTTTGGAGACAGCTCCTGTACAGTATCTCGTACTACAGGTAGGTGCTACAGACAGGTGCTGCATTTCACGTAACGAGCAAATGTCTGTGAGATCTCCGCAAATCCCATTGCAAAACTGAGGTTTGAAAAACCTTGGCCACAATAAATTCTGCTTTAAAAACTCACTATAAATCCTGCTTTTATTTATTTTTCCCCTCAGCGATCATCCTTCGATGTTACCAGCCGATGCTTTTGCTTGGTCAGCTGTGGTCGGAGGGGTCTGTCCCTGCAGGTTTTCTCGCCCATGCTGCCGTGAGTGCCCCCACCACTGCAGCAAGGGGGAAAAGCTGCAAGGGACCAACACCTTGTTACATATTTAGGTCTCTCTTCTAGGAATATGTGAGGCTTTCTGTCGCCCATCTGAAGCTCGCTTTGCTTGAAAATTATTTTTCTGATGTTTCCAGTGGCATTGATGTCTCTTCTGTCCCATCCAGTGGCGTAGCCTCACCCCTGCACTGCGCCTGCTGTTTGGAATACACTGCTTGCTCTCTTTCCAGTCATTTAAATCTCTTCCGTCTGTACGAGCAGCAATTAAATCTTTATTTGACCCATGCTTGTCTTGGGGTCTCTGTGCAGTTTTTGAGAGGCATCACGGCCATAAGAATCCCGGTGGATTTGGGTGACATTTGAGTAGTTTAACTACAAGCTATCTTATGGGGATTTCTCAGCTGGTGCGTTGCTAAGGCTTTGCCAGTTGAAGTCCAAAGGCTGTGCCTGATTTACCAGCAGTAAAGCCCGTTGCACTGGCCTTCATCTTTCTTGGAGAGCGCCTTAGAGTGAAAGAGAGAGTGAGAGAGGAGTAGCTGCTCCGTCGGTCTCCCCTCTGTCGTTAGAGGTGGAGGGACCATGTGCTGCCATCACGATGCTGGTGCGCTCCGCTTTAACTGGCTCTCCGTTAGGCACCGTGTGCCTTTATGCAGCTGACAAATTACATGACAGGTTAAAGATTATCCTAATCTGCTCTGCTACTCTTCTGGAATTAGCTGAGAAGGGAGCGTTTACCATATGTACTGTGTTATTCTAGCTAGCATGTCCAACCTTGTTTATCTGTCACCTTCACACCTCATGTTTTTCCCTGATTCAAAACTGATTTACTGTTAACTGTTTACAGTGATTTGAACAAGAGAGGCTTGTAAAACAGACAGGAAAGAGGTTAAATTGCCAATTTCCCTTGTTGTCCTGGGGCTGGATCTGTAGGATTCCTATTCAAGTGATGAAGGAGAGAAGCAAATGGCCCATGTAAGCAGACTTCTTTCCTGGCTATCTCAGCAATTGTCCTCGACGCAAGTCGACAGCATTGGGTGTCCCAACCTTCAGCCTTTCCTATCCCATTCTTTTTTTTCTTTCGGCAGTATAGATAGACAGGAGGGCTGAGTCATGTTTGAGCTCTAGCATTAGAGACTCCAAAGCTTTTGTGCAGGGCGTTGTCTGTTGCATTGCCAGTGTTTGGATTCCTTTTTGTACTTGTTTTAACTGTTGTAAGAGACATTTTACCCTGTAGGTGATATCATCCCACATCTTCCTCCCTAAGATCTTGTGAAAAATTTACCTAAATAGACTTTGCCGTAGCGGTCAGGCGTTGCCTCCTTAGAAGCCTGGAAGGGCTGTCTGCTCCTTATCTCTGTGCTGGCAGGATGGGGAATAGCGTGTGCAGCCTGTGCATTGGTTTTGCAGTGAGTCACAAATGGGTGTTCATTGGTTTTGCAATGAGTCACAAAGCTTAATTTAAAGAATTCACACTTAGCAATGTGACAACTGTGATGATGGGGTATGGAGCAGGGAAACGGCTAAGGGACACGTTAAATCACATGGAGAAAAGCAGGTCTTGGCTGCAGATAAACATGTTGGCTTTCACCCATTTTGATGAGGTGGAAGCTGTGTTGACCCATCTTACTTGTTCAACACCTAGATTCATAGTTGGTGAATCAGTATAGTAGATTTGGAGTTGATGAAGCAATTCACAGTTATATCTGAAGACCTCCAAAAGAGGAGGGGACAAGGGTAATGTGGATGAATGACACAGTGAGAACCTTTTTAAAAAATGCTGCAGTTGAATTGATTTATGCAGTAAATTACATTAACCAGCAGAAATGGCATCACGCAGCCTTTCACTTTCAAAGGCGGCAAGGTGGGAACTGTGGAAAAATGGCTCTTTCACCCAGTCCTGTGTCTGGTACTGATGCTTTCTCTCCTGTATGCTCTACCATTCGATTTACGAGTTTTTGCAGGCAGTCGCTGAAGTGCGTGAAGGGTTGGGCCAGCTATGGCCTAGAGCGATAATTTCTCTCTTTCTCTGCATGACTGCTTGCCTGTCTGTTAGGGGTTTCGTATAAGAATACACTTCTCTAAAGTCAGAACTGAGCAGCAAGCAATTGGTTTGGCTGGAGGTGTGAGTTGGTCAGCTTATGGAAAGCAGAGCTGGGGGACAGGGAGAGTAAGCTTCTGTCCCCCTTTTTCTTCTGCGCTGGTAAAACTGCAGCTTCAGTGGTTGCTGTTTTCCTCATCTGTGCTCGTTGTGGGTCAGCAATTCTGGATTGAAAAATTCTAATACTGGGCTGGAATTTGATGTTCGTAATTCAGTTTTTAATCTTTATCCTGCTACTGGGATAAGCCTTGTTGTCTTAATGAAGTTGCACAAACGCCGTGTACCTTGACCGCCCAGCGAGAGGAATGATACCTGTGAAAACTTCTTAGGGATCTGTAAAGGAAAGGCAGAATTACTATCTATCTGTTGCATCTTTGACTTTATAATTTCAATCTAGGTTTCCTGCTTCATCCATGATCAGCTACACACCATAATCTGATTTACAAGGAGTAGCTTTCTTACTCTTTGTGTGAGTTCGATCCCACCCCTGAGTTCAACGTGTGCTCGCTGGCACCATGCTGGATTGGAAACTACTTGCCACTGGAAGTAGCCAGATCGCAACGTGCTTAGGCACGTTTTCTCTCTCTAAATACCCGTAGTTATGCCTCCAGCAACTACAAAGGGGTGTTACCCAGATGTGGCTTTACCTTACACAGGTGTAGCAGAGTGGAGTGTAAAACCTGATGTGGTATTGAAGAGTACTACCGCGCTACAGAAGATTTTTCATGTTTCCTGGTCAAATGTTCCTACAGGGGCCTTCTATTTACTTTGCTGTAAAAAGTACAGTCATTCTTTTGCTTTCTGCAGAGTAGCAGCTCCTAGGGAAGAGTAGAGCGGGCTGAGGCAGTGTGTATGCATACAGCCCGGGAGAAAAACACATATAGGGGTGTAAATAGCTTATGAAAACATTTGTCACCACTACAACATGATGCTGCTCAAACTGGATTATGATAGGAAACTGAAGAGTGTTGTGTTGTGGTTTTTTTTTTTAAACTAGCTTGTTTTAAGTAGATTCAATGCAAAATTAAGTAGAGGCAGAAAAGAAATTAAGCTCTTTGCCAGTTATGATATTTTAGAAATTCTTCGGTGCATCCCAACCCCGAGAAATTAATGTCTTCTTGGCAATGGTTAGCATGAAACTCTTGGTAATTCTTTTTAATAGATGTGGGGAAAGTAGTTTGAAGCTGTATTTATTTTTGCCAGTCTTTGGTGGAAAAAAAAAAGTTACTTTTTTTTGTTAACTTTTTTATTTCTTGTTCCTGTCTTCATGTCTGTTTTGTCTTTTTGCCATGCTTTTTTTGGTGCAGCTTTTAAAATTTAAGTGTCTCAAGGAAGAAATGCGTGGTCAAATTCTGTCCTCAGTTACTTGGGGGGAAAAAAAGTCAGAAAAATATATTGACTTTGCTGGTATAGAGCTGGATGTTTATTGAAGTAACCCACCAGAAGACTTTATCCTGTTCTCTTTGTTAATTTGCAAATTGACTTGTCTGGTTATGAGGCTACATAGTAAAATAGAGCAGGTTATTTTCAACTGCTTTTAATTCAAGGCAGAAGATCCAGCACCTGCTAAAGTGGGGTGGCCAAAGCAGTGCTTGTCTTTTGGTGAAAAGATTAAAAAAAAAAAAAAAAAAAGTGTGGTGTAAAGCCTAAAAATGAGCCTCAAATAGTAAATAAATTCTGGCTCTACAAAATAATCCTTTCTCTTCATCCAAACGTTCAGCCACGCTGACACCTGTGAGCAGATCCTTAAACTGGAGAGCAGATGTTTTAATGCTCTTACGTTTGCCTTGTCAACGTGACGCGTCGACAGCGAGCTGCAGCCCTGCCTTTACGTTGCGAGCGCCGGGCTGCTTCGGGCGGGTGATTTGCTCTTTGACCTCATTCTCCCTTTGAACCTGCTGCCGCGGAGTCCCTCAGCCCTGCGCCTGTTTGTCTTGTAATCCCCAGACAAGAAAAAAGCAGGCAAATTCCAGCCTTTCAAGAAGCTCTTTGGTAAGAGGAGGAAAAGAGAGCCCACGTCAGACTGCGAGGAAGCCAAGCTGAAGCCCAGCCACTCCTTCGGCAACGTCTGCAACGGCACCTTCTCCTCCGATGAAGAGCCAAACGGCGGTCTGAGGTAAGCTCACATGGGTCTGCAAACCCGTGGCTTGTTCTCCTTGCTTTTAATGGAATCAAATTCAAATTCTGCCTCTGCTGAGTGGTACCAAGTTCTATGCCGCTTTTTATGAAGCGTGTGCATCCCTGTCCCTCCTCTGAACGTGACGCCCGCTGCTGTAGACCCCAAGGTCTCACCTCTTACTTACGGCGTACAT
Source organism: Phaethon lepturus (assembly GCF_000687285.1). NCBI lineage: Eukaryota > Metazoa > Chordata > Aves > Phaethontiformes > Phaethontidae > Phaethon > Phaethon lepturus. The sequence goes on from NW_010539937.1 coordinate 13,961, forward strand.
GTGCCGGTGCGGGTGAAATCCCGGGGTGAAGCAGAAATGCGTTTGAATCCGGCTCTGTGATTTAACAGAACTCCACGGCGAACGCCTGAGCAGTGGTATTAATGGCACCCGTGTGTTTAACACTGGGGAGAGGGAAACTTGAACTGGCTGCTACAGATACTTCACTGCGTACTTTTCCCTGCGAGGTGGCATCTCCGGGTCAGGACAGAGACACCCTCTCTCGGTCTACCCCATACAGGTTTTGCATTGCAGTTGGGGTTGACAAACAGGCTGCTTTTATTCTGATCTGAATTGAATGTAGGGTAGAAGAAGGAAGAGAGAGAGGCAGCTGGAAATCAGATTGTATTCCAGTGACAAGAGAGGACAGGAGGAGGGTGCACGAATTTGCTGCAGAAATGATGGGAGAAAGAAACTGCCCAGAGTTAACTAGTCAGCAATCTCTAACTAGGAACAGCATGGGGGAAAAAAACAAACGAAACCAAAACAAAAAACCACACCCCAGCAGCAAAAAACCAACACCAAATGCACAAACTAATTGGGTCAGTAATACTTATTTCACTTCCCAGCTGAAAGTCTCAGAGATGTTAGTTGACTCCTGGTAAAAGCCTGATGCTTTGGGAAAAAAGGAACTGTTTGCACTAGGGAGTGTGAGTATCTGAAAGTAACAAAACATATGTAAGGATCAAAACCCCATAACTTCCTCTGCTCGGGAAGGAAATGTGTATCAGAAACACCACCCTGCACAGGGTTTTCGATGGTGCAAAATCATAGCTGTGAAAATGTGGGGTTGGTTTGTTTGTTTATTTTTAAGCTTCTGGATTTTTTCTTCCATTCTGTGAAATTCTCTAAGTCCTAGGCTTCCCCGTTTGTTTCTGCAGTGCAATCTTGTACATCTCTTTTGCCTGTTCCAGCTTTTCCAAAAATCAAAACTGAGCATAGCCACACTGTAGGTGGAGACGTGACTGACTGCTGTTGCATCGCCTGTGTGCGTGATGCCGAGCGACTGTAGGAAGTTACAGTACCTTCTGCCTCAAGAGCAAACCAGCAAACAAGAGCAAGACAAAGGGCATCATCTTGCTATCAGGGATTTCCCATTTAGACTAGCTGAAAATTCAGCGCTGCGCTCAGAAACAGTGATGTGGGAACTTGTCCTGTTCCTCAACAGTGGAGGTGTGGCAGACCCTCGTGGGACTGTTAAATGCTTTCATTTATAAACAGATTCATTCTTCTAGTCAATAAAGTCATTAAATATAAGCCTCTAGTGGAATAAATCAGACTGTACAATTTAAATCACAGGGAATTAGCAAATGTGAAGGGTCCCACCTCTCAAGTGGAACATTTCCTTCTGTGCCTGTGATTCATGAGAGGTGCTTCCATTTTAGCCTGCTCAAAACTCAGTCAAAACTCTGTTTTCCCTGTCAGGCTTCATGGTGCAATTGTGGGTAAGATTTGGTAACAATTTTCAGTTTACACGTAGCGTTTGCCACGTTACTCATCTTACAACAAGCATAGATGTTCAGTTCAGTGCATTAGATTGCTCTGGGAAGCTTAATTTTTTCACCCTTTTCTGTTTTCAGCAGCATTGCTTCCATCCATTATATTTTTTTGCCTTTAGTATCATTTCAGATGCTTATGAATTGAATGCAGAGATAAACTATCTAAGTAAAATAATATACACAGTTGTTTACAAGTTGTCTAAGAGTAAATGCATTACCATACCTTCCATTATTCATATAGAAATGGACCAGAGCAAATATAAATAATTAGTAGTATATTTATGTAACCAAAATCCTGAATAGTTTTATAAAACCTTCAAACTCTTTAAGAACGTATACTAAGTATACGTATTTGTATACTTTTGTGTATACAAAGAGTTCCAATTTTGCAACCAAAGTCTGGGGGATGCTGCCATTCCTTTAATAGAGCTATATTTCTTCATCAGCCTGTAGAGTACATTAATTTGTTATCTGCAGATGTGGTTTTGTTTTGAGGAGGGAGAGGTTATTATTTTGAAAAGATATTAAGGAAGAAAGCTGCTTCAGGAAAGTAGAGTCAAGAAAATAAATGAGTACAGAGAGATCTAAATAAGAGGTCTGTATTGCTTCCAAGACCTAAGCTAGAGTTTCCCTGTGTGCCGTATTGGCTTACAAGCCTGCTCAGAGCCAACACCTGAATCTCTAATGGACGCTGCGCCGACCGGGTGATGCAGATGTACCAGGAGCCATGCAGGTAATCTGCATACGGTGTAGATCGACTAGCTGAGTTGGAAGCAGCCTGAGAGATCTGCCTGTCCATCCTTTCCTACAGATACTTCTTGGATTCATCAGATGCAAATAACTTGGTTGGTATCCTGATGTATGCACGCTTCAACCTATTTATTCATCCATGTTGTTTTGCAATTCTCAAGTGGGAGGTTTGCTACTGCAATTTGTCTTGCCCTGCCTTGTGAAAGACAAACTCCTTTTCCCACTCTTATATTGCCTTTCTCGAGTTTATAAAGTTAAAACCGTATTCATTAACTTTCTGTCCTACCCATGTGAGCTGGTAGACAGAACTGCTTATTACAAGACAAGTTAAATTGCGTTTGTGGAGCTTCACTAAAGTCTCCAGAAGCTTCTGTTCTGAGGCTATGATTTGACACTTTGTAAAATTTTGTATTTTTTGTCATTTGTCACAGTTGACACTAAGCAAGCTTTGTGAGGATGTAGCTGAAAGGGCGCCTGTGCGGTGCCCTATGACAAGTTTGTCATTCTGGGCTGATGGGCAGAGGCAGCAGGGAATTACATTTTTCTTGTAGAGACTACAGTAGAGTGCCTTTACTTGGGCTGAATGCAATATTTCAAAGAACGTGGAAGTAGACCTGTCCAGTCCTTAAGGCTCAGGTGTGCAACACTGATCTTCTTCCAGGCAAAAGTCTCTGTGAAAATCTCAGTCTCCTGAATGTGTCTGTCCGTGAAATGAAATTTCTAAATCCCCATCAAGCTCTGCATAATCCCTGTAAAACTGTTCTCAGGTCGCCTTCATAAAGTCATCCTCATTACAAAGAAATCACCTAAAGATCTTAGTTCTCGGTATATGCTGAGGAAGACTGCCTGTGAAGAAGAACGCATGAGAAATTTCCTGTCTCGTAAACACCTTTGCCCAGTATTTGCTGAACCTTTGCTGAGCGTGAATTGCTATTGGGACTGGACCGCGAATGACCCCGCTCTTTGCCTAGTAGAGCTGTGCGAAACTGTACAGCGGTTGCTACTCAGCTAGTGGATTCAGCTGCTTTTCTGCTGGTGGGGACCACGTGCATAAGCAGTGTGATTTCTCCAAATGTATTAGTCCTTTGAACATCCTCATTTTGGCCAGCAAAGTTGCTATTTGCTATACAGCTAACGAGCTGTATCCTTGTTGCACTTGATCAGATAATTCAGCGAGATAGTGTAGTTGCACTGATTTCTTCTACAACGATTGTAGAAGCCAAAATCATTCTGTTGCAAATATAAAGTTTAGTTTCTGACAATTTTACCAGCAGAGCTTCAAAATTATCTGTCCTTGACAACTGTCCTGACATCTCGCCAGGAAACTTCAATTCTAGAAATGTAAACAGGGCATATGCAGAGCTGAAGGAAAATATTTCAGTACTTTTTGTAATACTTGCCCAGTGTCTGCACTCAAAGACAGGCTTCACATGGATTTAAGGCAAGTATTTTTCGTCACTAGGCTATACAGGTAAGGAATAAACTGTTTATGGAGCAAAGCTCGGGCAAGGAGCATGGTGTGTTCCCAAGCTGCATCAGGAGTTTTACTGCTTGTGATGGGAAGTTCCTGGGGGAAGGCCCCAGGGTGGCAAACCGGGACACAGTGCCAGAGGTGCAGCACAAGTCAGGTCATGCATCTGTATGGAGCTGCAAGTTGTGCGAGCCGCTGTCTCCTCCTAAGAACTGAAGTCTCCCAAACTTCTCTGGGCAGTCCACCTGCCAACACCAAGACTGAATCTTTCCGTTTGAAAAGAGCAGAAGAAAGACTGGGGAGAGGGAAAAAAAAGCATTGTGATCTTAAGAGGCCTTCATTTAGTAATTTGCTAAAGATAATTTTTGTCAGAGGCTCAGTGGGTTGGGCTGTTTGACTGGTGGTTTACACCCAAGTCCAAATGCCACAGACAGTCTGAACATGGAAAGGAGGCCGTCGTTTCGTGCCAGCCATCAATGTTTATAGTGCAAATTTGGCTTCTCTCTGCTTAAAAGAGGCCAACGGCAATGATGGAAAGAATGTCAGTGACGCATGGTCAGGGATTCCATGGGATGGGGCACCTGCATAGCACATTTCTTAGAGGACACTTTGCCACTATTGTCCAAAGTACTTTTTAGAGGGGAAAATAATGTGATCAAGATTTGATCAGTCAGTTGAGTTGTGGTTTCGGTTCCAGACAGCTGATGTTGTTTATCTAAGAGGTATTTGACTTGTAAAATATAAATTTTAATGTGACATTAATTTTGAATTCTGTGCCTGAATGGCCACAAAGGGCACAGGCACAAATTTTCAGGCAGAGAAAAGATAGGAGGTATAGCTATCAACGTGGCTAACTTGTTAGTGCATTGAAATTTGAGAAAGAAGCCTACAGAAAGTGGAAACAAAGGAGGAATTGCAGAAAGATGTAAAGGAGAAAGATGTAAAGCAGCTCCATGGAGAAGGACCTTGGAGTCCTGGTAGTCAGTAAGTTTTCCACGGGGCAGCAATGTGCCCTGGTGGCCACGCGGGCCAATGGTATCCTGGGGTGCATTAAGAAGAGTGTGACCAGCAGGTCAAGAGAAGTTATCCTCCCCCTCTACCCCTCTATCCCCCCCTCACTGGAGTGCCTCATCTGGAGTATTGTGTCCAATTCTGGGCTCCCCAGTTCAAGAGAGACAGGGAACTTTTGGAGAGAGTCCAATGGAGGGCTACGAGGAGGATTAGGGGACTGGAACATCTCTTGTATGAGGAAAGGCTGAGAGACCTGGGGCTGTTCAGTCTGGAGAAGAGAAGGCTGAGAGGGGACCTTATCAATGTCTATAAATATCTGAAGGGTGGCTGTCAGGAGGATGCAGCCCGTCTCTTTTCAGTAGTGCCCAGTAATAGGACGAGGGGCGATGGGCATAAACTGCAGCACAGGAAGTTCCACCTCAACATGAGGAGAAACTTCTTTACTGTGAGGGTGACGGAGCACTGGAACAGGCTGCCCAGAGAGGTTGTGGAGTCTCCTTCTCTGGAGACCTTCAAAACCTGACTGGACGCATTCCTGTGAAACCTGCCCTCGGTGATCCTGCCTTGGCAGGGGGGTTGGACCAGATGATCTTCAGAGGTCCCTTCCGATCCCTACCATTCTGTGATTGTGATTCTGTGAGAAGGAGGAGTTGCTTTATAAATTCTTTACTGATAGGAGGAGGACTAAGCAAAGAGTTGGTCCTCTGTAAGCAAGGAGACCATGATGGTCACAAGTGGGAAAAAAAAAAAGCATCAGTAGGTGTACTTTCGACAGTACGTCTGTTTTTAGCCTGTGTTAACTTTGTTACTGTGGGCGCAGTCTATGCGGAGTTCATGCATACATGGGTAGCAGGAATATCACAGCTTTGCGAGATGATGTACAACAAATAAATGGCAGGTTCTTCTGGAGGGTGCAGATTGGGACCTGTATTCTTGTGGTTGTTTTCACAGAAGTTAGAGATAGGAGAGGTTTGTTCAGTGCTCAGCTCACCCTTTCTGTGATTGTTCCCAGTTGAGCATTTACCTTGGAAAACAAAATTATTCATATGATTTTTCTAAACAACATGTTCAGCTTGGGAATTTCTGCAGATATTTGTGGTCTTCTACTCCTCCAATAACAGCTTATTATATAAGTCAGGTCTAGGAGGTGATACAGTTTTTTCACTATTACTCATCTCTTGTACCTCCATTTTCGTTTCTGAATATTTAATCTTCATTTTGCATTTCATGTGAATGAGAACAACTCATCTGCGTCAAATGTGGCCTTGGTTACTAACTGCTGATCAATGGCATTCACTCTTGTCGTCATAGAGACTGGCCTGAAAAAGGAATGTAATTATATTTTCCTCATCTCTCAACTGACTCCTTTTTTACTGCCCAGGTAATTACCTGACATGTACCTTGAAAGAGTATGTGGTGATTGAAGGCAAAAAAACCCCACAACCCAACAATCTGGAGAAACTGCTCAGTCTCTTTCTTTCTGGTCTTTGCGTTGCCTTTTCAGCAGTCCCAGCCCCTGCTCTGATGGCACGTTCATCTTGCAGCTCAGATTTCCGTGTCATCTCAGTGGGTAATGCGCTTCACGTGAAGAGTGTCTCCCATGTTACTTTGGTGGGGGGTAGTGAAAAGAGTAGGACAGATGTTACGGTTGTCTTTTCTTAGCATTGTCCGGTACTAACTGTAGACTTGAAATTTGGTGCAGGTGATGATCAGCAGCAGGACACGAAGATTCATGTTCCTGCTGCAGGCCACCTCAGGGATTTCACTAAAGGCTTGACCCCAAGATGGTTTTGGTGTCTTGTTTAGATGGACTCTTACAAAGCAGACATATCAAAGTAGTTGTTGGCATATAATCTGTCTCAAAATTTCCAAAAGCAGCTCATGGTATTTTAAAATTTTCATAAAGTCTTGTTTTTACCTCCGACTCAAATCATAAACCTCGTCTATAAGCTCTTAACGTCTATGTGTTGTTTTTTCTGCATGACTATTAGAGCATTTGCTCTCATGAAAATGATTCACTAACAGTTCAGCTGTTCAGTTTCTAAATTTGCGAGTGGGGAGAAGGGAAACCCAATAACCTATAAATGACAACTTGCAAGAATCTGCTTTGATAAAATAGGAAGAATAAGAAAATGTTATTTGATGTATTGGTTTATTAGGTGGTAGTATATTTACACATTCATAAATCCCTATGAATTGAAGGTTCTGGCTAAACATCGAAACAACCAGATCTAAAGAATCACAAGCTTTTGTGTTTTGGGCCCAGGGAAATGTCCTGATTCCTCCTTGGACAATTTCAGCCACTATTTTGACACGTTTCCATGAGGATGCAGTATTGGGCAGTTCTGTATGAAGCAATCTAGAAGGGAAGAAAAAAAAAGTGATCTGTCTACCTGCTTGCAGCTTCAAAGAGTTCCCAAGATACCTTCCCTCTGTCACATCCAATTTTCATACACTGGGCAATTTTTTTTTCTTTTGCTCATTAGTCTGGTTTCTGCAATTGGTTTTTGTCAGTCTCCTAATTTCCCTTGTAAGTGTTTTGTTTTGAGTGCCTTCCTGACTCCAGTGGGGAGCACCTTGGTGCAGTGGTGCTTGGTGTCCGCCTTCTCCTGGATGCTTCATCTTAGCAGCACTCTGCATTTCAGCAAGTATCTCTTCGAGCCGAAGCAGAGCAAAGCAACATATGGATATAAGGCTTTTAGAAACAAAGCATGCTTGGATTATTCTTGCACGTGTCAGCTGACGTGGATCCACGTTGAACAAGTTTCTTATTTCTGTGTTACACAGTGTATTGTGGGAAAGAAGGGGTGTTCCAGGACAGAAAAGGTTGAGGCAAAGAGCAGCTTTGCCCTTTCCCGTTCTTCATTTGCATGGATCCTCTTACAGGATTCATTACAGGTGTGGTGAAATCAGAGTTGTTTCACCTTTTCTGTAATTTGTTGTAGCTGAACAGCACAGGAATAGGAGCCACAACTACTATATGAGTGGCCATTTCTGACATGTACCGAGTGGCATGTGGTCAGGGCGGAGGAGTGGGGAAAGCCTTCCTGAAATGGTTTCCGGGTGTCTTGACAGAACTTAAGACTGAACTTGAGAACATCATTCTCAGTGGTTTTGTTGATCGTACCCTTTCTCAACACCTCAGCTCTTGCCTTCTTCCCTCCTATTAATAACTTGATTAAGTCTTTGTGCTCCAGAAGCTTTGTTCTCAGGTATGTGGGCTAGTTTTCACCACTTGTTGCAATTTTAACACTTACTAGAAATTTGCACTAAATGCCATGAACTTGCCTTTTTTTTTACCTGCTACTTGAGTGCAAAAATGCCTCGTTATGTATGCTGTGGTTTGTATATGGTCCTAAGAACCCTTCAGTAGGCTTTCTCTCTGCAACAGCTGTTAACATTTTATCATGTCCCACTCTGTGTCTGTCTCATTTTTTCCTTGTCTTTCATCCTCAACCGTGATCATAACTAGCTTCATTTTCACTTTAGCAATTCCAGAACATGTTTTTAAAACTCTGGTGTTCACTTCTTCCATCAGAAACGCTGTCTTGCTTTAGTGTCCCTGAAAGGTTAGGCTGCCCTACTATCTACTTGTCCTCCCCCTTGCCTCCCTTTTGGCTGTTTTCATTGCATTCTCCCTCCTAATCATCATATATTTTATTTCCTTGCAGATTCTGCGTGGCAGCTGCCTTTTCCGCAGCTGGTAAGGTCTAGGGCTGGACTCGAACCAAGCAGAGTTGTCACCTGTGGTGTAATGTGCTGTCTTATTTCCTCTTCCCTGTGAGCTAAATGCAGTCACTATATAGCAGTTATTCCTGCCAAGGCTAACTTAGACTTCTCGCTTCCTTTTCTCTCTGTTTTGCCATATTTTAGAGCATATTTTGCATAAACATATGCTGCTGTTTGATAGAATAGTGTCACATGCAGTGGATTGCCAGGCCACATGTGAAACTTGGACCATTTAGAGCCCTGTTCCTTCCCCTAGTCTGCATATTTCTGTAACAACGGGTGACTTGTCCACAATCCTCAAGCGGAGTTAGGGGGTCACTTGCAGAATTACTGGAAACCAGCGTGATACCTCTCTTTGCATACTGAGACTTACCTCGTCCCACCTCATTACCTTCTCATCAGAAAGCAGCAAGGGCAAGGCTGCTCGCTTATGGGAGGCAAGCGGGGCACCAAGGGGCATCCCACAGCAGGGTAGGGGCCTCACGGCCCAGGGCCCAGTCCCACAGTATCTAAGCAAGGCAAGCAGGACAGATCCCAGGATGGGTGGCCAGGTCCAACCAGGAGTACAGATAAGGCAATATCTGGATAATAAGGAGGGTCTGAGGCTGAGCCAGGAAGTCAGTCGGGATCAGATCCATCGATCACCCCACAGGTCTATAGAGGGAAGGCAGGGCCAAGGGCAAGTCAGGAAATCAGTCTGCAAATTGACCTGGATCATGGGACTTCGTAGCCAGGTACAGCTGTGGTTGAGCTGGAGACCAGCACTCCTGCAGCACAGCTCAGGCAGGGACCAAAGCCTCAACTGTAATCTTAAGAAGAGCTCCTGGACCCGTGTGTGTGTGTGGAGGGTCCCAGGTGAGGCTGGTCAGGGACACTGAAGTTTATTAGTGCACTCAGGGCCCTGACAGCTCCCAGGATTAATTTCTATGCCCTTAATGATCATGATTTTTCTTAGATTGTTAGCATACATTAAAGAGGTATCAGCTACTCAAAACTGGGCTTGATCCTCACTTTTTAAAAAAACTATTTTACAGCAAGTTCTTAGGTTACATATCTCCTGATGGCATCAAGCTGGAGCTTTGTATAAGACAGTGTTGCATGATGTCTTTTGAGACGAGCAGAGCTACTAACACAGAGGCTGCACTGGCATCAGTGGGACGCTGGTGGGTCATAACAATGGGACCGTGCAGTTTTCCCAGAGTTGGTGTCCTGAGGTTCGGCACTTCCTGAAGGTGATATGGATATATATTAGCTAATATATATATAAAATATATATATTAGATTGAGCACAGAAATGATCCCTAAGTTTACTTTATGAAAAAGAATCCTTCAACTACCTTGCTAAAAAATTTCCCTTTTTCCTGTTCAGCTTGCATGGATCATGTTTACGGGTTTGTTAATGCAATGAAGCAACATGCTGTCTAAGCACAGTTGTAACGCGGAGTTATGTTGCAGCGTGGACAATATTCCCCATCTTGGCATGAGGTAGAACTAAAACTCACATTCCAGCATGACAGATGAAAGAGAGGACACTAAAAATACAGCTCAGAATTACAATCCATTTTCCTCTATTACAGTATTAATGCGTCTCTGGAATGACTAGAAAATGCAATTTATGTTTTTCATCTCTAGCTGCCCTGGGGGCGTTCATGGGAGATGCAAAGAGTTGGAATCAGATTTCTTTTTTAAAACAAAACATTAGGTAAAGGCAACCTATCACTGCACTTGTCATTTCCCTGGGGCACTATTCTGGGAGGTGACTCTCAGATGTCTTTGAAGGGATTATACTAAGGGTCAATATCTGGCTAAAACAAATTTGTTCTTGCTTTGCATGCTTTGTGAATTTTTTAGCATTAAAAATGCCTTCGTGTTAAAAAGTTGGCTCTGATCTCTAATGATTACAGAATTGATTTCTAATGGAAATCTAAAAGAGTGAAAGTCATGAGACTGAGGGTTTTTTTGAGTCGGTCTCTAAAAACATGAAAGAACAGAACAACTCATTCCTTCCCTTTATTTTCCAGTTTCTATTTCTAACTCTTTAATACCAGAGTGGGAGGAACACACCGAAGAGGCAATTGGTGGTGTGAGCTTTCTGTACTACAGAAATGCACCGACCAGGATTATGCAAGAGCTGAGACCTCGGTGTTCCCTGCTGGCAAAACTTCCCCTTTTTAAGGACCCCACTTTTGTCTTTGAGAGGAGAAATAACTCTGGAGAAAAATGGGGTCTAAAACATAATAGCCACCAGTACTGAGGTAAATTTAGGCTTGTATTCTGTGCAAGATTAGCCCGGCACGTACTCTGATGTGCTTAAGGGTGCAGTCCCACAGCGGTATATGCTGATCGAAGACCGGACTGCAGTTGTCTCTTTCCAGCAGCGCTCTGGATGTGCAGCTGGCATGGAAGCTTGTGTCAGTGTTTGCTCAGCCAAAGCAGGAAGTTGTGTGGGCTTTTGAGTTTTGTTGGGTTTGGGTTTGTGGTGTTTTTTTTTTTTTCTTTTGTAGTTAGTTACTCAGTCAGAACAGCTCTCTGAATTGTTTCATGTGAACCACGAGCACTAAGCAGCCACAAAGGAGGTGAAGGGAACACGCAGGCAGGAGGATAAAGGGAGAAAAGGTGATACCTCACCCACTCCTGACTCGGAGTCGGTCTGTCAGTATCTAGCTGACGGAAAATTGCATCCTAAACGGCTGACGATGCGTAGCAGTGGATGGCTGATGGGGGTCCAAAGAGCAATCTCTCGCTTTGACGGTCTTCATGGGAGAGGAATAAGACTCTTGTAGGCTCAGGGTGGTCCCGTTCTGCTGTGAGGGATTTGTTTCACATTTCCTAGTTTCTTAGCACACACAGACACCTCAGCAAGAGTGAGTAATGGAAAGTGGGGTTACTGCACAGGGGCTTTTGCAAGCCAAATTCATACACAAGATACGTTAGATCTATGATGCTTCCAATATCTATGTAATCTGTTTAACCTGTGGTTTTCTGGGATTCTTCCAGAAGTTTGAAATACAACAGAAGATGTTGCCCTTTCCAGGGGAATGAATTTATGAGCACAGATTTAAAAAAAGAGTCTGAGAAACATATTCATTTTGTGGAGAAGAAAGCTAGTTAGGGGCAAGATGTATTTGATGTCCCTGCTCACTGCAGGGGGGTTGGACTAGATGGCCTTGAAAGGTCCCTTCCAACCCAGACCATTCTATGAGGGAACTCTTTTTACAGCTAAATACAGTTAAACCCAGGCTAGAAGTCCATGTCATGTCCATGGTCAAGATGTGGTGTGGTCTTGGTACTCTATGTCTTGCTCTATTTCTCACCTGTTTGACACTACTGGCTTCGTTATTTGTAAAAATCCTGCGGGATGGTTGGCTCTGCTGTACTTTTATGCTCTTGGGGTACCCTCAAGATAAAGACATATCCCGGTGCACTCTTTTTGTGCCAAAGCCCATGTGTATCAAAGAACCCCTCATACATTCTCAAAAATGTAGCAGTTCTTAAGAATTTAATCCTAATAAAAGAAAGTGAAAAGTGTGTTCTTAGTTTTGCTGAGAAACCAAGTATTCCAACCTATATTCAGGAATCTGAAGAGGGACAAGGTGTGGCAAAGAAAACTCTGAGAAGAAATGGAATTTAACTTTGCTTCGAGTATGAGAAAATTGGTTTTGAAAAATTGTGTATCGGAACTGAAGTTGGAACATGATACTTGAGCTGCAACACATCTTCAGAGAGGACATCTTCAAGGATTTGCTAAAAGTGCTTTGTATATTGGTACAGCACATCCATAATTTATTTAATTTAGTCAGGTTTCTGGAAGTGAGTCAGATCATGATTCAATTATTTTCAGCACAGACAGCCTCTGAAGTGTCATCATCAGTATTATCAACAGAAGTGCTCACAAACTGATGCCACTGTTTTCCCCCATCTCTTGCAAGTGATATGGCAGTTTGAAACTGTAATACCTTCCACCGTGGCTGTGACTGTAGCCCAGGTCTGTGACATACCATGAATCTATTGAAAGCCATTCCTGATGTCGACATGCCTTTTAATTGAGGGGACATCTTTCTGAAGCACAGTCTGTAGATGTGGATTGTGAGGATGTTGTTGTATAAAGGCTTCTGAGAAAAACCTCAGAGATGAGAATGGTGGTAGCAATGAAGGAAACTCAATTAATTCACACTGTATTATGACTTAAAAGAAACTTAGTCTTTCCGAAAGTAGAACATGAGGAGAGTGGAAGAAGGGGTGGAAAAAGGACCTTTGTGGTATCATCTGTCAAACTCACAGCTGGGAAGATTTGAAAGGATTGTGAGCTCCAAGTGAGTAAAATAAGAGACCTTTCAGAAAGTTCAAGTAGCCTGGAAAATCACCTTAAACAATATTTAAACTTGCTTATAAAAGAAACTAGGTTGCTACAATGTGTGAATATGTTTTTTCCAATGTAATTTAGCCTACACAGACATTTAAGCAAAATTCTTAAAACATTTTTACCAGTTACTGGGGATGTGGCTAGCAAAATTGCTTGGTCATCCAGTTGTGAAATATCCAGTGTATCTGCAAAGCATTTTGAGGGTATATAGTAGAAGAGAGGACGGGTTAATTCGCTGTGGGGTTTCTTGTGAAAGTTTCATGTGTTCTAACAATTTGGAGTACGTTTGTTTTGGTAGCAAGTTAATAAGAAAACAAAATCAAAGAAAAACTTTCAAATATGTTTGGCCTCAGCTCTATGAAACAAAAATGTGTGATGCCATGTAACGAGGAGGTGCCTGAACTGAAAGCAGTTGGCATATGGGAGAACGTCAGAGAGAGATGCTGTACTTGCTGGGCACGGTCCTTACCGGCCATGGGTGCCCCTGCGGGCACTTGTCAGAGATAGGGTTGGCCTTCCAGTGGTGATGTTCTGAAGATTGCAGGTCACATGAAGCTCCCGAGCTGTTTCACGTGTCCCAGTGTCCCAAGGGAAGCTTTAAATGACATTTTAACAAGTCTGATGACAGTAGCCATAAACTCAAATCTGCACATAGCCAAAAGCTGGTGTACTGCGTATCTCAGTCAGGAGGTTCATTGGGTTAGTTCACAGGCAGGAGGTGAGACTAGATCACTAAAGGTATCCTCAGCTCTGTAGCGGGATGGGGAAGATGTTCATCGGCAGCCATGTCCTAGGCAGTCCACCAGCACTGACCTCAGCAGCTGCTCTTTTCTTCCATGCCGGGGAGACAGATTATCGGGCAGTTCCTCCTGCCAGCACATCCCTGCTGCTGAACTTCTGGGCTTTGACTGCTAGCAAACCCTCTTCCGCTCAAAAGCTGCAGGTCAGCTGTTCCCAACTTAAATATTAACAGATTCCTTAGGAAGGTCAAGAACGACTTGCAAACAAGTCACTGAAAGCGTTGGTGCCTGAATGGCAACCCTTGCCTACTAATTAGTCGTAACAAACAGAGGGGATAAAGATGTAGTACTGAAGTACGTCCGAGTACGCGAACGCCAACCCACTGGTGGGTCAGAGGGGAGGATGGTGCCACCTGCGCAGTGAAGGTGAGACAAAGCCGTAAGTACCTAAGCCACGGTGCTGCTGGGAGAATCTTTGCGAGAGGATCCTCTCTGGAGCACAGCGGGACCTGGATTATTCATCCTCAGCAGATCTCTCTGCTCAAAGGTAGATAGAAAACGATAAATTCCCACTGGCCGTGCCTTCTGCACCTGCAGCAGCTTCACGTGCTGAACCCTGCAAACGCAGGAGGGGTTGGCGTGGGCTGGCTTGCCAAATTCTGCACATTCCCCTCAGTTTTGGTTGTGAATACAGACCTTTCCCCCTCCCGCCTCCCCCTTGTTGAACGCGATGCTGGAGCTTTCAGTTCAAACAGACCTATGTGGGTATATGAAAAAAAGCCAACTTTCACTCAGCTTCATGTCAAGCCACTCATCTTGCAAGCCAGGCCCACTAGGAGATTAAGGGGCATTCGTTAACGTTAATTTGTTAATTAAGGGGCCTCTGTTTAAGGGGCATTTCTCAAACTGCGGTTCGTGGGCTGGTTCCTGCCCAAGGAAGGTAGACACGTTCCAGTGCCATGCAATTTTACCACAGGTCTGCGTACAGGCTGAGTCATGATGATTCGGTACAGGAACCTTTTTAGAAGAGGGTTTAAAAATATACTTTTATGGTTTCTCTAATAAAAGATTTCTAAAAGAAGGTACATTACCTTTAGCAGCCAAAGGCAATCAGGTTGTGTTTTTTATTTAAAAAAAAAAAATCTAAAATAGAATATAGCATCAGTTAAATGTTTCCCCTCTTCGGTGGCTAAAAACACTATGAAATATTGGCCAGCTCTTTGCTTGATTGTGTGCTGGTTTGTTTCAAAGGAAGCATGTTCAAATACTAATTTGGGGTAAAAAACCCAGTTTTTCAGTTAGTCTGTGCTTGCATGGAGGATGAAATGACATAGGGAGCTGTATGTGTTCTCCTCAAAAGCCTAGATGATTTATTTTGTGAGTGCAAATGTATTTTAAATATAAACTAGAGAGAATAAGAGGTTGTGGGTGGCTTTTTTTCTATTATTTTCAGGTTACCTGTAAGAAATTTTGTTAGGAAAGTAAAAAATAGCCTATCATTTAATCAGTTATAAAAGTATAACCCTATATAACATTCTTTCTTGGTAAGAAAAGATTATAATTTTTACTTAAAAAGTTTCTTTCCATATCCCATCCATACAGAAAAAACAAGATAAGAATGTAACAAATATATTCCAAACATTATTTTTTTTCAAAGTATGAATAGAAATATTTTGAGCCATTTACAAACAGTTAGCACATTTTAGAGGGGAGAAGAAGATAATATACTTATTTTTTTAAATATATGAGGCTTTAATTTTTCTTGTTTCACTTATCCCTCTCTCTGGAATTACCATCTTCCTCGGTTTTGCTGAAGTATTTGTTTATAATGTTTTTATCACATGTAGAAGGTGGTTAGTTAGATTGGTGTAAAAAGCATCTGTTTTTCTTCTCCAGATTGATTGTTACCAAAGCTGTAAATAGGTTCCATAGACTTGCCAATGGGTTATTAAAAAGGAGACCTCTCAGTTCAATTTTCTTCTACTGTGGCTTTTGTCATGTTTGTATTTTACTGGCTTTCCACTCACCATAAAATATTCTAGGCGAGACAAAACATAACTTTCAAACATTTTCCCCTAAAATGCTCCCCAAGCCCCAAAGTAACAACCTGCAAACCCCCCTTTTTTTTTTTTAGTTCTCAGTGTTCTTGATGAACCTGTAAAATCTCCAGTAAATTAAACCACTGTTTGTTTAATCCCTTTGCCCATGGATTTAGAGCAGCCATAGAACTAAGTCATTCGTGATGCAGTCTCTTCCTTGGCATTGGTATCTATTTTAACAGTAACGCACGGGCATCCCTCACTCTTTGTTGTGAATTAAACCCACACGGGATGGTGTAATAAGCTTCGTAACAATTCGGGGGTGTTGATGATAACACTTTATTGTCAACGTGGTCATACTCGTGGTGATAGGAACAGCTAAGTAATCGGCTAAACGAGGTAGCTCCTTAGAAGTAGGTTACTAGAGTGTGTAGCCTCTTTTTGTGTTACGGTGCTACCTCTGCTTAGGACCTGCTGTCTGCCTTTGGCCACGAATGACAGCCGGTCCCAAGCGTTGCGACTAAGCATGAATGCAGGCTTTCTTGATACCACATGGTAGCGTATGCACCACCATCATCTACCCTGTATCCTAAAAGTAACATTTAGATTTGAGGCTTCTAAGGCAAATTGATTGACCTTCTCAAGATGCCTATTAAAAACAACCCTCTGTCCTTCCGAGGAGGAAAACTGTATGTGAGGGAATCGTGTACATCAGTTAAACTCTTAGTAACAGAAAATACGTGGGTACCTCTCTTCTGAGAATGTTCAAGGCTTTTATGTGGAAGGTAAAGGGGAGCAGGCAGGGCAGCTATCATACAAAGGCTCATTCTTAATGTAAATTAAACACTTAAAATTAATTGCTGTGCTTATTTACTTTTCAACTGTTTTTTGCAGGTCCTCCCATTATTCTATGGGCAGTCGAGCTTTTTCCCATGACAGTATTTTTATACCTGATGGGAGAACAGAGAGCGAACAGGCCATCCAAGCAATGTCACAGGAGAACGTTTTAGGAAAAGTCAAAACTCTTCAGGTAAGAAATTGTAAGTGGGAAAAATACTTAAAGTGCGGTAGAAAACAGTCTCCAGAATTTGTTAAATGTGGGTAAAGGTGAGTTGGTTTTCCATAGCCTTGGGGCAGTTTCTCAGCCATGTAAGTTGTCTGGCCAAAAGACATGTAAATAATTTAGATAATCTGCAGAAGATCTAGGTTTTGGTCTCGAAAGTTATGGCAGTGATGCTGCAAGCAAATCTGCAGAAATGTCTGCATCTTGTGGAGCTCATTTGAATTGAACTCATGGTTTTGGCATGTCCTGATCTGTATCCCTGAGACCTACAGCTGTGGTAGAGCAAAAAAATGAAGGTGGTGTTGGTGGCAGGGAATGGCATGCATAGTAAGACTTCTTTGCAAAGTTGATTTAATTATCCTTTTATATGTTATTACATTTTTTTCTCCTTCTTTTTCTCCCTGTCTTTTCAATGGTTCTCATGAAAGATGGATATGTTTTATCTCTCCAAAGCAAACAGCACATAAGTAACTACATCAACAACACATTTGGGTATTTGTTTCTAAAGAGCTTTACATGATCTGCTTTCCCTTCTTTTCCAGAACTCTGTCCCATTAGTAGTCTAACTAATTTTTTCTTTAGTTCTTGTACATCTGTAAGATTCCCAGCTCTGTGCCTATCTCGACCTTGAAAGAGCTGTCTTTCAGAAGCACGTTTCAGTTCAGGATGCTGACAGGTCTGGTCAAAATGCTGATAAATTTTTAACACTGTATAGGTGCCATTACGCTGTGGCTGACTAGTAAAATACCATTGATTTCTTTTACGTCCAAAGTCTACCTGTGGTCCATCTTTTCTGGTGAGTGAGAGATCACGCACAGTAGACAGATCCGACCTTCAGGATGAAATTGTTCCTTCTTCCTGCCCAGTGCTGCCAGCAGAGAGAGCACCTGAACGGCGATGGCTGTGCTGACTGTGGAGGAACTTGGAAGTCGAAACCACACTAGGACAGCTCCAATTTCTCTGTGCTGTTTTTTCAGCTTAAATTTCCTTGGGTCAGGTAGATTCAATGCATGCTACTTTCCAGGCTAGAAACCATTATATTTTAAATGACTGCTGACTCTGGGCAAAGATGTGAAGTAGTTGGACCTGTCTTGCAGAATGCTTGAGCATCCTTTGAATACAAAGGACACTCACTTCTGTTGGATCCCACTGACTTCTGTAGGATCTGTTGTCTTGGCTTCGGTACGTTAGCTTTTCTCTGAATACCTTTTCGCTTTGAAGGAGTGGCCTCTCCCATTTCCAAACTCACCTTAAAATTTCTAATGGAAATTGTTGCCTTCACTAAACTCAGAGACATGACAAAAACTGCAGTTACTGCAGTTGCTAACAATCATCTTCACTAAGCAAACGGTAACTCAAGAAAATCAAAGCAAAAATAATCACCCTTGGAAGTCACAGAGTAAATAGCCCGTGATAAGCTCTTGCCTGTGTGAACTTTGCATGAGCCTTTTTTGATGCGGTTACTTGCATGTATCTTAAGGGGGAATGTTGTTTCAGCTGTTTGATGTCAGAAGTGTGCTTACCTTTTTAAAGTTGAAGGACAGTGGTTCATTTTTATCACTTTAATATAGCTGCAACCCAGCCTGTAACAACATCCCTGATTCAGCTTTTTCTACTCTACTGCTGATGGTGATATCCAGAGCATTGTGGTATCCAGCCCATTCAATCAGAAAGCAAATGCATAACAGATTGTAAATGCCACTTTTAACTATTTACATATTTACACAGAAGTTATATATTCATCTAAATGTCCATGTATTTTTTTCATAACCCCATGGAAAGGCTCCTTAATAACAAGCCCAGGGGCCACCTCTTGTACCTGTAAAACCTGCTGCCCAGCACTTAACTGTCCCCACCATTTCCCTAGCCATCACTTCTGCAACTCCCTGAGTTTTAGGACAAGATCATGCCAAAATCCCATTGCACATTTTTAGGTTGACCTTAAGAGTTGAGTCTGATCAGTTATTTGGACTATCATTCCTGTCTGAAGGTTTTATGCACTCCATACCCCATCCTCTTTTTCTGCTGTAGTGTCCTGAAAGGAGACTGTTTACCGCGAGATTTTGCGGTCACGGAAAACACTAATACTCAGTCCCCAGTTATCAGAAGCTTGTATCTCCTTTGAAGGCCCTTTCTGCAAGCTCACTCCCACTGGGAACGTCTGTATTTCTTCAAGTGGTGAAACAAGAAGAGACAGTCATCTCTTCTGAAGAGTGCTGCACTCCTTAAAACCCGTTCTGTGGCCAGTTCCCAGTAAAGTTATTGCTATCCCAGCAATGTTACTGTGGTTTTGCCCATGCTTGAATGTCATGGTGGAAGCAGAGCGTTACCAGTTTCCATTTGCCTGGAAAGATGCTCCTCAATGAAGAAGTGTTGCCTGTGCTGGCTTTGAACTCACTGTATTCCAAACAGAGATCAAAAGCTCTGCAGATTTTAACCTTATTCAAGATTTTTTTGTGGGGTGGTACAGTGAACATTCCTGGAAAACTTAAATCTTTTTTGGAAGAGGCACTGTGCTTACAAGCCCAACAGATAGCATGGTGAAAAGGGTTTCTGAAATCGGAATAGGAATGCAAGCCATTGAACACTGATGGTGCTGGATCTCATTCTGCTGACCACCAAAGTGTTTCCCCCTTCTCGCCTTGCATTTCTGCTGACTCTGGAGTGTTGACGAACCCACAAAAAATGTTGTGTGATGGTGTAAAACTCTGTAGCAGTCTGGGCAGCTGGCCAGCATATGCCCTGGTTCAGTGTCTTACTGTAGGAATTCTCTGTGATTATATGTTCTTTCTGAAATAGCTCTCATTTCTTTTTATTGATTTTCAGATTGGCAGCATTCATCTTATCAGGCTTTCTGTAAATGGGTTTCGTCACATTCAAAGGTTTTGGCGTGTGCTGAGAAAAGCCCGACTTCTTGTTAACCTCCAATAGCCTTTGTGTATCCTGAAGTTATTTTGTGTTGGCTCAAGCCATCTGCTGTTGTAAAAGCAGTCTTTTCCTTGTCCTTTGGATCTGCTGAGATTTATCATTACCTAGTTTTTAAGACCCAGCGTATGTAGAAAGCCAGAACCTGGTACACAGAGATGTACACAGGCACTGGTACTCTTAGTGCTGAACTCATTTGGCTGCTTGGGATCTGGCGCTTTTCTTCTCATACAGGACTGTGAATGAGACACAAGGAATGTTTAAAATCTAAATCTAGCAGTGTGTCAGAACAAACCTAAAAGGAAATCTGGGAGCTTGTTTTTACATCCTTCCCTTCCATAAGTTAGTGGGGTTTTTTTTTTCCTTACATCAAAGTGTGTTAGATCCACTTCCTCGCATTTTGCAGCTGTGACTCTCCTTCCTAGTACTGACATTTGCCAGAAATGGTCAGCAAATGAACAGAAGACAGTTTTTATTTCAGGCCCACAAAAACTGTAGCAAGTACAATGGAAACTTGTTTTGAGTGTTAGTACTGTGATGCATCTAAACCATTATCTCCCTTTTGCTGTGGCAATACCATGGAGTGGCACTGCTGCTGCCTCTGGAGGCAGGAGGACAGCTTGTTCTCCACCTCTTGCCTTCACTGGAAGCTTCTCAGGTCATCTGGCATCCGTGAGGCTGTGGCAAGAAATACTTGACTGTGACATACGGCTTACTGCATTTAGGAACCACTGGGCTACATCTTTTCTGTTTCATGTGGCCACATGGTTTAAAACAAACCAACCCCCTGCTCTGTAAATTTGTAAAACACACACTTATTACACAGACATTAATTATGATAAAGTATGTCTTGGGAATCCATACTTCTTGGTCAAATTCTAAAGGACTACTTTTTAAATTCACATTTCTCTGGCTTTGTAATGACGAATGTCCCCAATAATTTTCTTCCTGTCAGACCTAATGACTGTTCAGTTTTGGATTCCATTTCTTTCAGTCATTGACATATCTTAGCTAATGATCAAGCCAGTGCTTCCCCTACTGTGCGTTGCACATCTGTATTCTACCAGCCATTCCCACTGTTGTTTCTGTTTGATGTTGCCCAGATCTCAACAAGGCTACGCAGTCGTTTGCTAAACCACAAAGCTCTTATCTTTTAACTTCATGCTCTGCACTTTATAGAATTTGGAGTGAATTTTCACTGCATGATTGCCCAGCTTTGTATTTCTTACAGTTAATTTCTTTGTTGCCAATATTTTCTAGTGCCACTGCAGCTGTTTTCTTCACATTTGACAATTGTTTTCACTTCATAAACTGAATTTATAATTTTTTCTTAGACATTCTAGCATTTCTGGGGCAGACTCCCTTTTTCCTGTGATCGATCGTGTTAAGCCCTGGAAATGTGCTTCCATTTTCCTTACTCACATCTGCTTTGCTTTTGGTATTCTGCAAGGAGAGACTCAGGTGACAAGTGCCACAGATCCTGTAAGTATCTTCAGGCTTCTCCAGAAAGTCTTGTCCTTAACATATGAGCACCTGTAAGTGGTCCATTGCCACTGTATACTTGAAATCTTCATTTGCATCTGGATTTGCTTCAAATACATATCTCTACAGATCCATATACAGTTTGTTTCCTCACTGTTCTTCTACTTTGGACTCTCTCAAAATCTTTCTTGAAGTGTAATGCTTCAAACCACATGCTGCTCCAGCAATGGAGAGTAGAAAAGTTCCCTCCTTGCATCTTATATACAAAACACCTGTGGTAATACTTCTTAGTTTCCTCCTTTTTAGTATGTTTACATGTTAATTTTACATCTAGTTTACTTTCTAAAGCCTTCAGCTATACCAGTATAACTTCTCACACAATGCTTTCCAATTTATTCTCTCTTTTTGATTAAAAAAAAAACAAACTGCTTATTTTTACTTGTTTAGATATGCTGCAGATTTTTCTGTTTGGATGAAGAAATGGACTCACTTCCATAGAAAGAACAATTACATAAACTGTGTTTTCAACCTACAAAAAAAATGGCAAGAGAGAGAATATGATAGAGATGCATGAAATCATGATTGGAATTGAGAAAATAGAGGACAATTGCTCAGTCTTTCACAGCATGAGAAGACAGGAGCATCAGTTGAAATTAGTAACACTATCAAACAAAAACAAATATTTCTTTACGCATAGCTAGACTGTAGAACTCATTGTCATATAGCACTCATTCATGAAATATCTATAAGAGTTCAAAGACCAATGAAACAAATTCATAAAAGAAAAGTTCCCAACTGGCTATTGACTCCAAAAGACCTCAGATGCCACAAATCATTGGAGCGTTTACAAGGAAAATCTCAGTACAGGCTCACCCTGTTCTTATATATTCCCAAGACATTTGATTTTTTGGGTCACTCTGAGAGACTGCACAGGACCAAGTAGAATCTCAACAGTATGGCTCTTCTTAGGACAAGTATTATGAAGTCATTATGTCACAATTATAGCTAACTAGAAAATGTAATTTCATTTGTTTATATATCTGGGCATTGCAATCAGATGTTAAAATAAGTATTTGAGTTGAAGGCAAAATATGACCAGCATTTCTTGTAAGACTTGTTTGAACGGAATCAGCTGCAATAGTACGCTCTGTTTCAATGATTTTTAACCGAACAGAGTAAGCAGCTCAGTGGATACGGTTTTGGATTCACTCCAGGCACAGAGCCATAAGAACGATGTGATTTCAGGGGGCTGAATCCAACACGTGTGCAAGCAGGCATGTACACAGAAGAGGAGCCAAACTGGAGTGAAAGAGGAGATGTACAGCCCGATCTGGGCTCCCTGCCGGTTAATACGGAAAGTTTGTTCTGTGGCATTTCCTATGCAAACACAGAGAGTGCTTTGAAAGTCTAAGCTTTTTAATTTGCTGCAGGTGCCAACTAATGCAGAGCACTTTAACTTAGGAGTTTTATTTCTGAAGTTATTAATGGTAAGCTGGTGTAAAGATGTCAGTTAAGTAGTATCACATTTTAACAAATTATTTTGCATTAAATAGAATTGGGCGGCCTGTGTCACAGCCCAGTTACTGAGGAAGATTTTAAAAACTGGGGGTGCAAACTTCTAATTTTTTTTTCCAAATTCCCAGCATCTCTTTGCCTTTATTAGCTGTGCAGCCTTGCCCCTCGCCTCACGCTGAACGGCACCACACCAGTAGCCACCCGCGTTGGGTGTGAATGGGCAAATTCTCATGCACCTCTTGAGTCTCCTAGAAGAAAATTCAGGGGTGAGGTAAATCTGGCCTGGAGCACAGCTTGATGATCCCATCCTGAGGCTCCCCTGTGTGTGTGGTCCCTCCAGCCGCTATTTCATGGTGTAGTTGTCACACGTGGTAGCCATCCTGTTTTGGTGCTGAGAATGGTTTGCAAGTCCTGCGGAAGTACCTGCCCACTGGCTGCAAACTGAGGGACTGGGAAAGCCTGTTGGAGTTGATAAGGCTGGAAGTGGAAGGGACAGGCAGGAAGCATCCATCTGCTTCTAGATGACAGCTAGATTTTGGAGCAGGACGGTGATTTCTGACTGCGAGATTACAAGCCTTCTTGCACAAACCAAAAGTTCATTTAACTGAGACCAATATGCATCTACGGACATTTCCAAAAGGGTATTTCAACACCCTGTGCATGACTGTGCAATGGTAGAAGAATAAAATATCATGCCTGCAACTTCTAATGACCAGAGTTGCAAATAATCCTCCTTAGGCAACCATCATCCACATGCTGTCAGCACAGGGACTTCTCAAGTACAGAGGATTTATAGTTTTGTGTTCAGAAATAAATGTCTAACTGAAACTTTTGAGAAATGTAAAGTAGATGCTCCTTTTCATGGAATATGGTCTTTTCTCAGTGGCCTTGCAGCTTAAATTGGTGTGTCTCCATCTCTGGATTGGACTGTATGTGTTCTTCCAAGTAAAAGTTGTGGGTTTTTTCTTTCAGGGATGATGCCTTTTTAGGGTCTTTATGAATGACCAGGTAGAGAACGTATCTGTATGAGTTTTTTTGAGAGAGGAGAACTGCATTGTAGTTACAGTATAAGCACATTTTTAAAAAGAACAAGGAGCAGGTTTTACATTGCTCTTTGAAAGCAGTAAGAATAAATTTGCTCAGTGGTAACAATAAACTATTTCAGATTTTGACATTTGGTATTCAGCATCAGCTTTGGAGATCAGAATGCATTGAAAGAAATTGGCCAATGGAAAACTACTACTGGTGTTCATTTAAGCTACATTTGTTTAAAAAATTTCAATAAGTAACGCAGAAAAGAGCCTTCTGTCTTGGAAGGAATTTGAGGGCTACTCGAGTATCTTCTTCAATATTGAAACTAATTTATGCAAGTCTGAGCAAATAAACTTTTAAAGCTTCGAAGTAATTTAAACCCCCCCCGTGTACAGTCCATAAATATCGAGTATACTCTATTTCCTAGAAATATCAGGAAAAATAACATTTTAAACTTTTATATGCACAAACACACATTTTTACAGCAGAACCCTCAAGCATCCTTGATGACAATTAAAAAGGCCATTCTTTTTAAACTACAGGCCATTCTCCACAATAGCTCCATCACCACACAACTCCCACCGTGCATTGCACACACAATAGGTCAAGAACTTGATCAGAAGATCGAGAGAATAACAGATCATCCCTTCTTCCAAAACAAATTGCAAGCTATATGTACATGCATGCATGTTTTCACCATGGAACAGATGCACAAATCCTTAGTTTCTTGGGTTGTTGCTCAGGTAAGGCTGACAGTTCCAGTTTTCTGCCTGGGAGAACTATTTGTCTAGGAATATGGCTTTTGTAAGAAGTATGGAGCAGTCTCAACCCAGAAAACAACATTATCGCATTAAAAAGCTGTTCAGAAATAATCTTCTACTGGCATCAGAGGACCAGTAGGAATAGAGCAGAATTACAGCCTTCATGCTATCCAGTACAGACCTGTTTGCTCT
Source organism: Phaethon lepturus (assembly GCF_000687285.1). Lineage (NCBI taxonomy): Eukaryota > Metazoa > Chordata > Aves > Phaethontiformes > Phaethontidae > Phaethon > Phaethon lepturus. The sequence continues at coordinate 38,530 of NW_010539937.1, forward strand.
CTGCAACTCCCCTTCACACAGTGGAAACATGTAAGATTTCAAGTCAGAGAATTGCACTGCTAACACGAAAGCTTGGGAGGACTTGGTGAAACCCTTGCCTTTAGACTATGGATGCGCTGCCATTAATCTAGGTGGGAATAAAAGTCTGCCGTTCAAAACTACCCGCTACGCCAAAATTATGTACTAGGTGAATTTCATTACTTTCTGCCAAATCCAAATGGGCATAAATGATGTGTAACTCAATGAGGAGTCTGAGAAAAAATATTCTAATTTAATAACCTGATTATGAGGGGACTCTGCATGTACTTTTTGTCTTAATAGTTCAATACAAAAATCTGGTAATGTTTTGGGATGATATGGATAAAATTTATATAAGAGTCTAGTCCACTGGGCAACAATGGCAAGCAAGACTGATCTGACCTGGATCCTTTTAGAGGTCCATCTGCTGCTACTAAAGCATATGTTCCCTTGTCAACTGCTCATCTAAGCCATGGTACTGATTCTGTTCTATCGGGGGAAAAAAAAAAATAATCTTTGTTTTACACGCTGTCTACTCCAATCTTCTGCAGTTCTCAGCAGCAAACTCATGTCAAGACTCCATCTATGTACCTGACATTCCCATTGAATAGAAGCTGCACAGCTGACTTGAGTATTGCTGAGCTGTAGATGTTCATGGTAACCCAAGACAGAAACGGGAGATCTCCTTTAGAGAAGTTTCTGTGCTTGAAAGAGACTAAAGCAAGAAAATAACTCCACGGTTCCTTCCTTCCTGAGAATGATTCCTTGAAATATTTCAGGAAGAAGATCTATCAACAAATGTTCCTTACTCCATTTGCTCCTTCTAGAGCATTTCTTTTAATGCTTTTGCGAAAAGTTCACTTTCAAAGACTGTATGATACATGTCTGCAGTAGCCAGGGTTGTAATTTCTTCAATTCACCCTACCAGAGGACAGGTATTATATGCTACTTATTTTACTTATCTTATACTTGATATAATTCAAGAGCACTTTCTTGTAACCCTTGAGAGAAGATTACTTCAACAATGGAAATAAATGATGGGAAAGCTCTTCTATCCATTCATCTACTGCATGTCCCCTGCATAACCTTCTTTGTGGAAAAGTGGTGATGTGGCAGTGCATATGAGCATGAGCGGACATGGGTTTGTGTGCTGTTCCTGTGAGATCAAGCATCTCAAAGAAGCTGGGTTTCGCCTCCTTTGAGAATTTGTCTCCTCTAAGGCAGGGTTATGTCAAACCCTTAACATTTAAAACTTACAACTAAACCTTACAGTAAGGATATCTCTAAGAACTACGGATGCATGAGATGCAGGGTGTGGGGGCTGGAGAAGAAAAAGGTTGCCTTTTGGGGCTGTTGTAACTTCTCAGCGTACACTTGGCTCGTGATCTTATTTCTTTGAAACAGTAAGGCTTCATAATTAGGTTGCATAAACAAAGTCTTAATCTAGGGCATAGATTAAAAAAAGAGAAGGAATGTTCCACAATTCACAAGAAGTTTTCAAAAGTTGGCAACACTGATGAGAACTCAAGTTGATCATCCAAAACCAGAAGTCATGCAGTAAATTCGTGACCTTGGTCACTTTGTGGGAAGAAAGTAGAGGGGGTGGCCACCATGTTGCAGCAATGTGAGCCTCAAGTTGATCTTTTTGCCCAGAGTCAGAAGTTGCCCTGAGTGTTTCTGTGCAGCTTTCACATGGAGAAAGGGCGCGTGCAGACTTGGCTTGTTTTGCTCATAATATAAATACCTTTTTTTCTTTTCTTGTTTTTCAGCAACAGTTGGCCAAGAATATAAAATTTGGGCAGCCTCCACAAATGACAGTTTCTGTGAGGACAATGGGGGAGGCAAACGCTGATATAGAAGAGGATGTGCTGCTCAGTAGCCCCATGGAGATTGAGACTCAGCAGGACACAGTGATCTCAGACAGTGGTTATAAAGTAAGCACTTTACGTCGACATATTCATGGCATTATAGCAGTATTAAGACAGTAAGGTTCACTGGGACGTAGCAGATATCTCCAGTGAGGCGTAGCTGAGCTCAGCGGGCTGTTTTATGTGGGTGGAATCTCTCAGCTCGTGCCTCTTGGACTGGTGAGAAGGGTGTGCTCTTGGCATCCCGAGCCGGGTCCCACAGAGCTACCGGTTTGAACATCTGCCTTGAACTTCCAGCAAAGCAGACACCACTTGCAGTGTAGCTAGAAGACAGGAGATTTTTCTGAGACAGAAGATGTCTTGAAATACGGACTTCCCAGCATGGAAAGTCATGGACAGCATCAAATGGCAAAAAGGAAATCATTCCAGAATGAGAAGGGTCTGGAACCTAAATCCGTAAAATCCTGGGTCTTGGGGTAAAATATCCATTTATCTCGTGGACAGGTACTGAAGGCAAAGGTGGAAATTTTGAGAATGCTCCCTAAATCCAAACATCCAGGATAATTCAAATAACGTATCGCTCTCTACAACTACCTGAAAGGGGGTTGTGGCGATGAGGGTGTTGGCCTCTTCTCCCAAGTAACCAGTGATAGGACAAGAGGAAATGGCCTCAAGTTGTGCCAGGGGAGGTTTAGATTGGATATTAGGAAAAATTTCTTCACCGAGAGGGTGGTCAGGCATTGGAACAGGCTGCCCAGGGAGGTGGTGGAGTCGCCATCTCTGGAAGTGTTCAAGAAACGTGTGGATGTGGCACTTCAGGACATGGTTTAGGGAACATGGTGGCGCTGGATTAATGGTTGGACTTGATGATCTTGAAGGTCCTTTCCAACCTTAGTGATTCTGTGATTCTGTAGCTACTCCAATTATCCGTGAAGATTACGATACCGGGAACTGCAGGCATTCAGGTTTCTGGAAAGGGCTTGTTCAGGCAGTGAGGAAACACGGCGAGTGATGGAAGCTCTCTGGAAATCCTCTAAGGCGAGACCGGTTCTGTGTGTTGCTGCAATGGCTGAAGGGAGTGCAGGGGACAGAGAGATGCCCTTCCTGGCCTGGAGGAGGCCGGCATTGTGCCTGGGAGCCCTTGGGGAAGGTGTGCTGCGGCCCACCATGTGCATGCAGCCGGCGGGATCCTGGAGGGACGCCAGGCCACGGGCCTTGGCTCGTGTTCCTCGGCGCTGGTGCGAGCTGCGTGAAAAGCAAAGGCCGTAAGCGTCCTCTGCAGCACCTGCACAAACACACCGGAGGGAGACTGGTGGCTGGGGTGGCCCAAATTCTGCGTCAGTCTTCACAAGGAGCGACACGGCGGCCGCTTCCTCGCGCAGCTGCGGTCAGACCTGCCAGGGAGCCGGGCGTTTGGGTAGGAGCCGCACGCTCGCCCCTCTCCCTCTGCAGCCTGCACTCGAAGGAAGGTGTACTTCTTCTGCTTCACGAATACTCGCTTTGGCAGCAGTCCGTTCAGGTGAATCAAGAGCATCCTGTGTGCACAAGAAGCGCAGTGGGGTTGCGGGCAGGTCTAGGCTACGTACCCTGGTATTAGGCGAGACTTTGTGTTTGGTACCAACATATGTTCTCTGCTCAGCCAGCCTCCTTGCTGGGTCCTGCAGGAGACCTGAATGTCACCTAGTGACCTCCGGCTCAAAGGAGAAAATAAATCAAGCACTAAAAAAAACGCTGGAGTATTTTTGTGTCATAAGGAGGGAGAGGTGCAGTCCTTACCACCTCTACTCTTTTAAATATTATGTTTTGAAAGCAAAATTAATGCCCCTTTATATAGTTCTTTTTCCAAATCCTGAAGGAGCAAACGTCCCTACTCAGAGGAGACTGCAGGCACTACGGAACCAATGCTACGTGCATGGGGTCAGCCAGAGCACGCGGCACTTCCCTTTTCTCTGGCTGCCTGCTGCTCCTTGCCCGCTTTCTCGGAGATTTCTGGTGCACAGCAGCTTGCCTGCTTTCTGCTCCTGTCTCTGCTGTTGGCCTTGGAACTCCTCTGCAGGTCTATCTGCATAGGTCCTTGGGGGACGGGGTGGCTTCTGTCGGGAGTTGGTGGCCAGGACCGCATAGCGCTGCTCTACCACAAGCAGGTTTCCGGTGTTGCTTTCCGACTTTTGATTTTCCTGAGTGAGTAACTTGGATTGATGGCAAGTGTTCTGGGTTTCATTTAACTTCTATTTGTAAAGCTGATTATCTTTTTTTTTTTTTTTTTAGGCTTTATACTAACAATCAATCACGTGCCCTTGGTGTAATGAGATCCCAAGACTCATTAGGCCATGAAGTAATACCGTGATATAATGATTAAACACAATGTTTCTGGGTGTGGTGAATGCTGCTTCAACCCCTGCGCCTTAAAAATCCCCTCCTTTGGAGGGGACGGTAGCTAAGGAGCCCCAGTGACTGATAGGCTCCGGCTGCTCTGGGGAAGCTGGTTTGCTTTGTAAAGAGTCATCGCCAAGAACCCGGAGCGGAAAACCTTTGCAGCAGAGTTAATGCCTGATCAGGTTCCTGTATTTTTTCTTTAGGTGTAGGTCAGGAGAAAATAAAAGTTATTAAGAGTTGATTGAAATCCTACAAAGCTGTACTCTTTCTTTTGATTTTGAACCTGGTTATCTTGTTAAGGGAGGGTGAGTGTTTTGCCTTTCGTAGTGTCTTGTAGCAGCAACAGCTTCTGTTATAGACAGCAGTGATTCAAGGAGTAACAGAGAGAAAATCACGCTCTTGTTAGGAACAAGAATTGTTTATCCATCAATTCTGCAGTGACACTGAACAGGGCAAAAATCCAACTCTAACTTGCATGATTTTCACAAGTCCTTTACACCATACTTACTAGATCCTTTACGTTTTAATATCTAGCTGTGGTAATCTTCTTGTTTTCTAGTCCACTGACACTCCAGATCCATTGAAAAAAAAGTATTTGCCTGGAACAGGACATGAAGTGGAAGAAAAGGTAACAAAACTTTTACGCTCAGTTTGCACAGAGTTGATTTCTAATTTTAGTTATTAGAAGCCTGACAATCAGTTTTTGCTTTAATACACGTTTCATGGTTTTATGATCACCCAAGATTTGTGAACGTTGCACAGTTTGGGGGCTAGTAAATAAGCAATAACCGAGATTGAGAAATCTGTAAGAGTTGATTGGAGGAAACAGCAGAACTTGGTCCCTGCCAGTCTTGCAGCATTCCTAAATCATAGAGCCATAATTTTCATAAGTACTTCTACTACTTTGTTATGCCTACCTGTAATTCAATAAGCATATGCAAAATGTTCCATCAGCTTTTAAGTAATTGGTTCCCTAATTAGCATTTGTTTAACCTTGGAAGATTACAGAGCTGTCTTGAAAACAATGTATATGATTTTCTTTTCTTACAGGAGATGTTTTCTCCCTTCTTTTTTTTTTTCTGTCTTCTTTTTCCACTTGGATTGTGCCAAATACCAGTCTCGGGATGATAGCTCGGTGACTTATGGGAGAGACTGATTACAGGCTCACTCATACACGTCTAGACATACAGTGCCACTGTATTTATTCATGAGAGGAGTCTTACTAAATCAATTCATATTTGCACTTTCTGAACCCAAATATTTCAGGGGCAAGAGAAAAAAAAACACCAATCAAAGCCAGTATTGTCTTACATTATTTTTTTGCTGGTCGTTGGTGCTAGCTTGGACAACTCCACATGACTGTGGAGGGAAAGTTTTCCGCAGGCGCTGTGCCAGCCCGAGATCCGATACTGTAGTCCTCTCCCGTGCAGATAGTACAGCTCTGTAACTGTTCTGTTATAATGCTTAGATAGGTCAATCTGATTTGCTCTTGCCTCAAGTGTATAATCTAAATTATTTAAAGATGTAGATATTTTTCCCACAGTAAGCAAGCTTTAAAATGTCTCAGTGTTTGATGTTGCTTAGAATTCTGCCTCTGCCCTTCCCATTCCAAACAACTTCTGAGTGGAGCTAAACTGTGAAAAAACTTCAGTTGGAATGGTCTAAGTAATTTTTAAGTGAAAAGTATAAAAACGTGTAGTACTGAAAATAGGAAGATACTATAGCTGTAACGTTCAAGATTTGTATAATGGAAAAGCAGGGCTTGAAATCTTTTCTGCTAGTAAGTCCTTTGAATTCAAAACTGCAAAGGCTTTTGGGGCGTGTGTGCACGCGTGTATTTTTTTTACTTATTTATTTATTTATTTATATGGAACAAATAGCTTAATAATAGCTTCTTGCGTTTGTGATACAAACAGGTCACTCCAGTCAAATCATCTCGGCCAAAAAGACAATTTTCCTGTTCTGGCACTATTGAAACAATCAATTTGGATGCAGTTCCCCAGGCTGTTGCTCGTCTAGACAACAGTGCAGCTAAACACAAGCTGTCAGTGAAGCCAAAAAAGCAGAGGATGTCACGAAAGCACAAGAGATTAACAAAGGTATTGAATTACTGGTCAAATAGCGAGAGGAGGGGGGTTGCTTTTGAAGCCGGGTAAAAAATAACCATAACCGAGCGCACCAGGAGCAACTATAGACAGAGAACTCTCTTAAGATGCGATTAACACTGCTGGAGTTAGCTATTGAAAGCTTCTTCGACAAATCTTGTTTCTTCAGGGAAAAACAAAGTGCATGCTTCTTTCATTTTATCTTGAAATCAAAATAGAGACCTAAAGATGAAACCCTAGCTGGAGATAAGATGCAAAGACATTTTCATATAGCCAGTTGAGACAAATACTACTTTTACACTGGGTAAAAGTAGTACTTCCACTAGGATTTTACACTGGGACAGCTTTCTGATTCTAGTTTTCCTAGTAAGAAATTTAAGTCATAAAGGTCTGAAGGATATCTGCCACTGTTAATGCTGATCTGCAATCAGATAGTGCAAAATTTGGTTGGGTTTAAAAATAGATTCTGAAAAGCTGGCATCGGTTCTGACAGTGATAGTATCATTGTCTTGTAAGAAAGAATAAGACTTAAGTAACACAGCTCTTGCTACAGCTAGAGTGAATTATCAAATCCTTGCTTTGTACACTTAACTGCAGTTTATTTTGTTTTTTCATCCTGACATCTTACCAGTGCTCGTAAACAGGACAAGACTATTCAACTAATACAGGGTTCAGGAGAGGCCACTGTCCTTTCTTCCACACCATTGTGCTTGCGTTTATCCCTCTTGCAATGAAGAAATTATATTTAAACTGCTTGTTTATACAGAATGTTTAACTGGAGCCAAATGATGGCTCAACAAATGATAGCTAGGCAGGGCATTAGCTGAGCTGTCTTCCTCACGGCGAGTGCTGGGAAGCTCTCTTCAGGTGCAGCTCGTCTTCAGACCATGTTGCTACAGAGACAAGGAATGAGCTGTGAAGAAAATCTGCATTCAGTTTATTGCAGGTATTGCACCCACAAGCCAGGGCTGTGGGGCAGGCACGGACAACCAGTCAGCAGTTAGCACATCCCTTGGAACAGTGCGGTATTGCTGGGGAGCGCTAGGTTCTCTGTCCATGCGTGGTGCCACGGTTCCTGCAATAGAACTGGAGCCTCAGCACAGCTAATGAGGAAGATATCCTGGCTTGGGATTTGTGAAAAGCAACCAAATTGTGTTTCCCTGAGCAGTGTTCTTTCCTGGCTAGCATTGCAGAGCTCTTTTCTGCAGGCAACAGCTTCTGTCTCTGCAAGTAACAGCTAGATTTGCCATGAAAAACCTGGCAAAACAATGCCCTTAAGGAGGTGCTAATTATTGCAGGCTTAAGTAGTAGAACAGGCATATGAAATTTGCGCTCTATTCCTTGGGCTTCTGTAAATTTGGAATGGCAGGTCTGAATCTGGATTATCTCATCTGAACTCGAGAAGTGGGCTTATGTGAACCTTGTGAGGTTCAACAAGGCCAAGTGCAGAGTCCTGCACCTGAGTTGAGGCAACTCCCAGTATAAATACAGGCTGGGGGATGAAGGGAACAAGCTGGTGAATGAAAAGCTGGACATGAGCTGGCAATGTGCACTTGCAGCCCAGAAGGCCAACTGTATCCTGGGCTGTATCCACAGCAGCATGGCCAGCAGGTTGAGGTGGGTGATTCTGCACCTCTACTCTGCTCTGGTGAGACCTCACCTGTAGTACTGTGTCGAGCTCTGGAGCCCTCAGCACAGGAAAGACATGGTCCTGTTGGACCGAATTCAGAGAAGACCACAAAAATGATCAGAGGGATGGAACACCTCTCCTATAAGGACAGGCTGAGAGAGTTGGGATTGTTCAGCCTGGAGAAGAGAAGGCTCTAGGGAGACCTTATTGCAGCCTTCCAGTACTTCAAGGGGGCTTCTAAGAAAGATGGGGACAGACTTTTTAGTAGGGCCTGTAGTGATAGGACAAGGGGTAATGGATTTAAACTAAAAGAGGGCAGATTCAGACTAGATCTAAGGAAGAAATTTTTCCCAGTGAGGGTGGTGAAACACTGGCACAGGTTGCCCTGAGGGATGGTAGATGCCCCATCCCTGGAAACACGCAAGGACAGGTTGGACGGGGCTCTGAGCGACCTGATCGAGTTGAAGATGTCCTGCTCATTGCAGTGGGGGTTGGACTAGATGACTGTTAAAGGTCCCTTCCAACCCGAAGATTCTATGATTCTGTGTACACCAAATGGTGATTCAATATTTGGCATTATACTGTTATCACCATTGGGATGCTTGCTTTCTTTTAAAGGCTATCATCGGAATAGGTGAGAGGCATGGGATCTGTGACAATGTGATCCTTAAACTGAGTTTGGTGTCTTGGCTCTGGATCTAAATAATTGTTTTTAAAAAAATTGGTTTACATTTGCAACTGATTGTTTGTTCACTGTAAAGAATAACAAGCCAATAGGCAATAGTCAGTAACTCCAAACTTCTCTCCCAATTTTAGGGATCACAAAGTTTAACGATAACTGAATTTGAGCCAGAGGACCTAGAAACTCATCTGTATGGAGACAGATACCCAGGTTATAATGGACACATCATAGCAGACAAGCTAATCCAGAACAGAGATGAGCAGAAGCAGCTTCAGCTGGCAGAGGAGAAAAGAATTGAAGATCACTGGGGCATCTTTGAGGCTGAAAGGATAAGGCAGATTGTAGAAATGGAAGAACAAAGAGAAATGGAAGAACAAAGGTGCCAAGAACTTGAGCAGATGCAAAAAGAGCAGGAGAGAAGGCGTTGTGAAGAAAAGAGGAGCCAGTATCTCCTTGAAGAAGAGTCGTCTTTGGAAATAGAAGAGCAAACATGCCATAAAGAAGAGAGAAGACTTCTGGAGGCTGAAAAGAGGCAAGAGCTTGAGGAGCAGAGGCAGAAGGAGTTGGAGGAGCAACAGGAACAAAAGCTGGAGGAGCAGAAGCTCCAGGAACAAGAGGAGCAACAGGGACAAGAGCTGGAGGAGCAGATGCGCCAGGAACAGGAGGAGCAACAGAGACGAGAGCTGGAGGAGAAGAAGCTCCAGGAGTGGGAGGAGCAACAAAGACGAGAGCTGGAGGAGCAGAAGCTCCAGGAGCAGGAGGAGCAAGAGAGACGAGAGTTGGAGAAGCAGAAGCTCCAGGAACAAGAGGAGCAAGAGAGACGAGAGTTGGAGGAGCAGATGCTCCAGGAACAGGAGGAGCAACAGAGACAAGAGCTAGAGGAGCAGAAGCTCCAGGAGCAGGAGGAGCAACAGAGACGAGAGCTGGAGGAGCAGAGGCACCGGGAATGGGAGGAGCTGAGACATCAGCAGTTGGAGGAGCAGAAGAATCAGGAAAAGCAGAGATGCAAGGAGTTGGAGGAGAAACAGAGACGAGAGCTGGAGGAGCAGAAGACGCTACAGCTGGAAGAATTAAGGCAACATGAGATTGAAAAACAGTGTCAAGAGGAAGAAGAAAGAAGTTGTCTGGAGGAACAAAAAGAACTCGAGGAACAAAATAAGGAAGAAAAGCAGAGACAAGAGCTAGGAGAGAAAGAGCTTCAAGAAGCTGAAAGAAAACTGAAGCAGGAGAAAGAAGCTGAGAGCCTCAAACAGCAGAAGAAACAGGAGGAACAAAGGCAGCATTTGAAGGAGAAAGGAGAAAAGACAGAGAAGGAGCAACCTCAGCAAGTAATGGATACAAAAAAGAAACGGGAAGAGCAGAGAAAACACAAGCTCACAAAACAAATGCACATGGAAAGTGCAGAGGGTGTGCAACAAGATGAATTGAAGCAGCAAAAGGAACAAAATGAACAAGAGTGGAACAAACTGGAGGAGCAGAAGGTAGACACAGAAGGACAAAATCTTCAGCAAAACCAACAAGAAAAATCCTTGGAACAGCAACAGGACAAGGATCAGTTGTGTTCTGGAGGGGCTGATAGGCACCTGGTAGCGGAGAAGCTCCAAGAAGGATTAAGATCTCAAAAGTTCAAACAGCCAGAAAAAGGAAATAAAACAGCAGAAGTCTTAGCCCAGGAACTGAAGAGAGAAGTTGAGGCTCAGGAGCAAAAGCGAACAGGGGAAGAACTTAGGTGGCAAGAGGTAGATGAAAGACAGACTGCATCCAGACCCTTCACATTTCAAGTATCTTCTGGAGATAAACAGATCATATTTCAGAAAGTAAATCTGAGTCCCGTCATGCCTGTCAAAGGAGCAGGACTCTCTTCTCCATCCATCAAAGACTACAGGATGCATGCTTCCAGCAAGGGCTCTCATACACTCCCGTCATCTGTGTGTGTACCTCATACAGCTATTTTGGTTACGGGAGCACAGCTGTGCGGCACAGCAGTTAACTTGAACCAGATAAAGGACACAGCTTGTAAATCGTTACTTGGCTTAACGGAAGAGAGAAAAAGTGTAGACATTCCTTCACCAGAGAAGGCCCAGAAAAAATCCCAGGATCCCAAACCCAGCAGCAGTAAAATGAAATATGCACAAGAGACTCTGAACAACCAGGCTGTACTAGCTGAGTGGGCCTCTATCCGCTCCAGAATCCTAAAGAACACAGAAAACAGCAAATATAACGAGAGAGACCGAGTAAGTGTCTGCAGACACAGCGATGACTGGACACCCCGAGGACGAGGTGCTCCCCATGGCAACTTGAGGAAGACCTTATCTGCAAATGCAAAGTTCTCGATAACACCAGCATGGCAGAAATTTTCAGAAGCTTCAAAAACCAATTCAGACGCTGAGAATGTAAGTGCAGCAAAAGGCAATGAAACAGCGGCTGTAGGAAGAACCACTGGCTCATCCACTGATTTGAAGGAGGATGTGGCTTCCACTTTTAAGGATAACTTAGCTGAAAAGGGTAAGGAGAAAACGGAAACCCATAGTGAAGTGACAGACAACACAGAAGGCTGTAAATTTGCAAAAGATCTTCCATCTTTCCTCGTTCCAAGTTTTCCTCATTCGCCGGGTAAAGAGTTACCCCAGGCAGAACTTCCCAGTGCTCTGGAAAATCAGCAGAATAACAGCACAAAAAAAGCAGATAAACCAGCACCAAACGGAGAAGAAAATGTTTCTCCTTTTGGGATAAAGTTACGAAGGACAAACTACTCTTTACGTTTTCATTATGATCAACAGGCAGAGCAAAGGAAAAAGAAAAGATACAGTGCAGGAGATAGTTTTGACGGTGTGCCTGACCCACTAGTTACAACAGAAGGTGAGAAAGAATCCACTGTTTTTGCTCCACAAGAGACTACATCCCCTGGCATGGGAAGAGTGAACGTCCCTGGTAATGTAAAAGATTCAAAAGACTCTTCAGTTACTGTGGTGGAGATGTCGCAACCAGTGGGCACACCAGTGGTCCTACCAGCCACTGGCCAGAGTGCTTTACCCCCTCATGAGAAACCAGCATGCAAGTCACTGGTCCCACAGAAACCTGCTTTAGCTCCAAAGCCAACCAGCCAGACACCACCATCATCTCCTCTCTCTAAAATGAACAGATCAAACCTAGCTGACACGCTTGGGCAAAGGTTGGTTAAAGCTGAATCAGAAGGTGGCTGGAGAAAAGACGACAGAGCAAATGCAGTGCACCCCACACCATCCAGTGAGTACAAAAATGAAGAGGAAGAAATCAGAGAAAAAAAGTCATTTTTCCCATCCATAAGTATCCCATGGAGGGAAAAAAATGACAAAAAGCCTGAGCCGCTGAAGAAAGGTATGTGTTTTTCAAAGGTCATCTAGTTATTTGCATTTTCAAAATGAGATATGGGAGGATCAGAGGAAGAAATTTGGTCTTAAGATAAAATTTTTACTTGGGACGTTATTTGTGGAGTACCACTACTTTGCTTTGGGTTGTCTGAATGAATGGGACTTCCCATTCCCAAAATTTAATTCAGATACACAGAAACTCGGCATGACCAGTGTCAGTTCAGCTTAAGGAAGTTAATTGCAAGGCGGTAACTGCAGTGTGTGTGTGTTTTCTTGGCAGAGATGTTACCTAGTCAGTCAGGTGGGAGACTCTGTGCTCCATGTAATGTTGTCATCAGAGCAAAGGAAGTAATTTTTATAATTTACATTATATTGTATCTATTTTTTAGGGGTATATTATCCAGCTTAAAAAATATTAGGATCTGGGTCCCTTATATTGCCTATCCTGGGGCAAATTCTCTACTATCTAACCCAATATAGCTGAGGACAGGAGTCTGCATTTCAGAAGCACTCTTCAGTAATAGAAACAATTACAGTAGCCATAGTGGCTCTTCAGAGGAAGGTTGAAAGCCTCTGTGTCCTGAAATAGTATTCTGTGCAAGAGTAAAAATTACCCTTTCAGCGTAAGGACGCTCAAAAGAGCAAGGCAGGAATTCAGCATTTAGTTGGGACATCCCAACATTCTTTCCATTCTTGAATTTTGCAAGTATCAAGACCCTTCTGAAACTATATCTCAGTGGAACTGCTGCTTATTTTTACAGTTTTTCGCACTTTTCCTTTTCACTTCCATTTTTAAATGAGGATTTATGGAGACTAGTTGGAGCCACAGCTGGAGGCCTGGGAGACTAGGTCCTGGGCCAGCTGAGGGCTTCTGTGCTCACTGAGCTCTGCAGGAGCACCTTTGCACCCTAGTCCGGCTCCCTGCCACTCTATACTGGCTGCTAACCCCAGTTTCATGCAGGGTAGAGAAAAGTCAAATGCTCAAGACTCTATACTGGCTGCTAGCCCCAGTTTCATGCAGGGTAGAGAAAAGTCAAATGCTCAAGTGATGATTTGAAGGAAAAAAAAAAAAAGATTTTTTTAAGAGGGGTTGCATTTACAGGAGTACATCATTTCAGCTCCCTTCTTTTGGCCAAAGTTTGGACACTCCTCCTCCTTTGATTATGGCTGGAAGAGCAGGCAACTGCAGTATGTAGTGGCTGGATCCCTTTCACTTAAATATCTCACACAGTGTGAATATTTGTAGTAAATTAGGCTCTAAGTCTAAGTGTCTGGGGTAGGCGTTTTCACCAAAAACGGGATAAATTTGGACAGCTGTATGAGTGTGTTGAATTAGGCCTTGTTCCTGAGGAAAAAAATCTGTTTCAGGATTTGACATACAGTCCACGAAGGTCTATGATGGCATTCAATGGGCTTAGCTACCAAGTTTTCACAAGGTAGAGAAGTTGTACGGGTTTGCTTCAGACAAGAGATGTGCATTACTTAACCAATTCTTTTCATGTTTTCTTTCAGAAAAGCCAGTCCTCCAGAGCAGGCACTCTTTAGATGGCTCTAAATTGATGGAAAAAGTTGAAGCTTCACAACCACTTTGGATTACATTAGCTCTGCAAAAGCAAAAGGGATTTCGTGAGCAGCAGGCTACACGGGAAGAGAGGAGACAAGCCAGAGAGGCAAAGCAAGCAGAGAAGCTGGCTAAAGAAAATGTAAACAATCTTTAGAAACCTGCTCATTAGAAATACTGATACCATAATTATAACTGTTAGCCAGTTTTATTATGTGAAAGGGAATTTTTTCTATTTTTCAGTTTTCAAGATTTCATAAAAGCTAAAGTGACAGTGAGTAAAAAGTAGGCTGGAGTTCCCTTTTGCAAAACTGAGACCTCCAGGAGAAAATACTGTGCAAAGGTGTGACAATTTTAGTGTAAACTCCGATGCTTTAGTATGAGTTGCTAGTTAACAGCAATCATAAGCATGACCACTGTGCAGGTGGCAGAACAGAAAAATTTTATGCAACACGGTGCTTTCAAAGCTTGAGTAAATGAGATGTTAAGCCTTAGTGCTTGGGGAATAACAGCTGGAATACTCATTTATAGGTGAAATTAGTATGTTTTAATTTATTTTTATAGTAACATGTATTGTTTGGATAAAATGCAGACGAATGAAAGAAATGAACTGTCATGTGAAACATCTAAATGGCTAAAGCACACACTGAATTAAAGTATCACTTCTCTCCTGTTCTCTGAATAGCTATTTACTATGCATTGTTTTCTGTTAGTAAGAAAAACATTTCTACTCACAGCCCAGAAGCGATGTTACACAAACAGCGATGCCGTATATAAATACTGCAGATGGTAAAAAGAGAGATTATGTGGATAACTAAGTGTATTTTGCTGTCTGTTATGAGACCCACATTTCTGGTGGACATGTGCATAATTACATACATAGATAACTGGCAGAAGACGACAGCAGTGGGTGTGAAGTGGGTGTGAAGTTGCCCACAGATGCACACTTGTTTCAGTGCTGTATTTAACAGGTAGGGTTGGCTCAAACTGTTCAATATTTTGCCTGAAATGACAACATGACAAATTTAACTTTGTGGGGTTTTTTTACAGTCTCTAATAACTGTTAGTTTTAGAAATACCAGAGTATTTTGGTCCTTTGCTGAAAAGGAAGGTTAAGGAAAGGACAGGTGATGAATGAAAGCATTGAGTGTGACATTTCTTACTTGTAGCCATTACACACCAGACTTTCTCATTTAGCAGTTTTCCTTCTCTGTTCTAGGCTGCTGTAAGTAATCAGTCAGATAACAAAAGCAGCAGCAGCAGCAAAACAAGCACACTGCAGAAATCTACAACTCAAGAAGGGGAGAAGAAAATTGAGACTGCTGTGTCAAGACTAGAAAGAAGGGAACAGCTAAAGAAGTCGAACACCCTTCCAACTTCTGTGACAGGTACAGTGAGAGATTGAGATTTACTCTAGGACTAATGCACTTCAGAAATAGTATTGCATGTTTTTGAGAATGAATGTTTTTTTTTCTTCTATACTAGCCCTAGAATTACAAATGCATTTGTTTTCAGCAAGGGGCAACCCAACTTATCTCAGCCCCATGTGCTGACTGTATGCTGGATGTACGTAATTTTAACAGGTTTTTAAAGCTGTATTACTTACTTTGCTTAGAAATGCTCCAGTTCAAGTTTAAAAAAATTAGGCTTTCTCCACAAACCATATCCAGCAGTATTTGTGGAACATGACTAATGCATATTAGGGGGATTTGATTTACTGTAAATTGCAATTGCAGTACTGTTTAGGTTGGGTGTTAGCACAGAGGGGCAACGATACTTAACTTCTGCAAAGTTTATTTGTGTAGGAAGTGAAGCATATTGTGTTCCCACACCCAGTTTGCCAAGGAGAAATACCCCAGAATGTTTGGAATGAGTATTCTCATTTAATTCAGAAAATGCAAAAACTAACCAAGTCGGTTGAAAGTAGCCTGTCACTTTGACTTCTCCCTCCCAGTCAAGTATTTGGTATGGAAGGTTGGACCCAGAACAATTACATATTCAAAAGGCAGGCACAGTAAAATAAATACTTCCCCAGAGGGCATAATATTTGGGGTGGTATAAGGTGATTGTTGATACAGAGACATGCCTAATATTTCTTTAGCCAGCATTATTCCTAGGCAAAAGGTTTGGGGAAGGGCACAGCTAGGTGTTGAAGAACTTTTTACAAGTGGCACAGTAAATAGTGTGGGCTTCTTTGAAAGTAAATCCACGTATCAGCCAAATCTATTCAGTACCACTCTGAGCCAAGAACTACAGAATGCAACCATTGAAAGCAATGAGGTAATTAATTTATCTGATCTGTAATAGTAAAGGCTAAAGCAGTGCTACTCCTACATTCCAGAACAGACTGTTCCAAGCTGAACAACCCCTACGCATGCCTATACTCAGTTGGTTCACAGCTGCATGCCAGTGCAAATATCCCCGAGAATTTGTTTTACCTGATCAAGTCCAACCCCAGATGTTACTTTAGAGGTCCCTTCCAACCCAAACGATTCTAAGATCTCACATAATAGATTGCCCAAAACATTCCCGCTCCCCGTTAGCCTGCTTCCAGTGTGGAAGCTTTGGAGGAGGCCAGCTGGAGAAGCCCTACAGCATTCCTGACAGCCTGGGTAACAGGGATCTAGAGCAGGCCTACTGGGAAAGATTCAGCAGAGTGAAGTTATGCTGTACATGGCCAATTCTAGCAACAGTCAAACTCCAGCACAACAGATGATGCCTAATTAGATCAAAGAAGGGCCAAAACCCAATTATCCTTGGTCGGTCTGTCTGCACTAGAATGAGAGTTTCAGTATATTCAGAAAGAACTACCAATTTTGAGCTACCTCACACGAAAGCATAGAACTGTGTTGGCTCTAAAGGAAATACTGACTGGATTTCCATGTGGCTACTGGAGCCAGGCAGCCATTATCAATTGCACAATTATACTACATACAAGTATTTGTCTATTTGGATGATGACAGTGATTTGGGTATCCCACAATTAGGAGAGTATTTAAGGCAGAAGACCAGGCTAGAACATGTTTAAGTTTGCTGAGTCCTTCTCTAAGGACATTAAAAAAACACCCAGAACTTGAAGAAGTTGGTATATTTCAGACTTGCACTTCAGTCTTGTACAACAGGAACTGATAAGAGGGTATAACCTTTAAAAGAGAAAAAAAATACCATAACCTTTAAAATAATTAGCTTTTCAAAGTGTCTGTCAACAGCAATAGCGGTGGCTACTGTTTACCTATAGCTAAAAGATGTACTGAAAAGAAACATTTTTTGCCATCCATGTAGTTTTAAACGTTTTTAAAACATTCAAAACCTGAAAATGAAATGCAACTAAAAGTAATTTGGACTGAATCTGAACATTTAACAAAAAATTCTTTTTGGCTCATAGAAGTTAAGGTGTGTAAAGGGAGATAAGTGAGGAGCTATTTTGTAACTAAGATTTCAGAGTTATTTCATAGGTTTCAGATTAGCTAGGACTCATTTCATATCCAGGCTGCCTTCCAGGGTATTCACTGTCTCAGAATTAAACAGTCTTCCCACCTGACTTCTACAATACACTTCTGCAGTTCTGCTCTGTAAAGTTGCTTGTTAGAAATTAGTTGCTTATTCAACACATTTTCTTGCTGAGACAGCTGTTTGTCTTAAATTTACTGTTTTAAAGAAAAGGTAACAAACAGCTATTGGAGAAAGCTGTTTCACTTCTTCAGGATAGTCTCATGGGAGTGGTTAACTGAGGCAGAAAACTATACGACTGCTTTCTTCTCTGTGCTTATTTATGAACTCTAATCTGAAGAGGGAATCTAATTCTTGACTGAATACAGTTGGGTTACACATGTTCAGCAGCCGCATTACCACAGAGAAGAAAAACTCCAGCTTTATTTCCCGTTGTTTTGTTACATTGCAGATGTAATTAAAATACTTTACGTAAAGACGACAACTGGCAAACTGGAAATGTTCTCTCTGGATCTCACAGAGACTGATAATTTTGTCCCTGTTTTTGTGATTTACATTACTTGGAGTCACCTCTGAAAAAGGAAACTCAGCTCCTCCTAACTTGATTATCTTGCAAATACAGTAACAAGTAAGATTTAACTAAAAGAGCTGGAAATAAATATGAAGTTTTAGATCAGAACATCTTCACAGAAGAGAAGCAAAAGCTCTGGAGTAGTGCAACAAAGTACAGGGTTCAGCTAATGTTTTTTTTTTTTCTCTTCCCCTCCCCACCCCATCAAAAACAGTGGAAATTTCAGATTCTGTTCCGTCAACCCCACTGGCAAAGGAGGTGACCAAGAGATTCTCTACGCCTGATGCTAACCCTGTGTCAACAGAGCCAGCCTGGCTTGCATTAGCCAAGAGGAAAGCAAAAGCCTGGAGTGACTGTCCACAGATCATAAAGTAAACTGTAAAATTACATCTCTATTGCTATTAATTGCTTTCTTTTTATTTATTCAGCTTTTTACACATGACAAAACTGAAAATGCATGTATTCAAGGACTGAAAACTGATTACCATTTTGCTCTAGCTCACTGTAAAGTCTACTCAAGTCATATATTCCATTGCTTTGACAAATAGCTAAATGTGGTCACAACAAAAATTTCAGAGCCAGACTCTCTAAAAAATGTAAGAATGCTCAGATACTGGATGTAAATTTCAGTAAGTATCAAAATAAGGGCCAGAATTTCAGTTCAGAAGCTCCTTAAATTCTGTGGGTATTCGGCTCTGGAATTTTAGATCTCTACACTTAAGGAGAGATCTCAGAAATTTTTTTCAACATTCCATTGTTGAAAATTAAGGCAAGATGCATGTTCCCTTCTCTTATTCCTATTTTTTTTTTAAAGTGTTAAACTGTATGAACTGTCAGTTTTACCTGCTATTTGAAAGCTTCTTCCCTAATGAAGAACTTTGGGAGATACCATTCCACCTGCAAATGATAAGTAGAAAGATGGTACCATCCAAATGCTGAGGTAGTTTCTTTCATCATAGGACTGATACACTACCTCTATATTCCCTTGCTCCTAGGAAGAAAACAATTCATCCTACTTAAAGGAAGAACCATTATTTGAACAAAAGTCAGAAAGTTTTCAGAAAGAAGCCAGAGAGTCAGTGTTCCTTCTAGTCATTTAAGTGCATCACTGTTTGTGCTCGGGCACATTTAAGATGCACACAGTAATTGCAGATGACAACTTTAAATCAATTGACTGGAACTAAAATAAGTAAAACTATTCCTGTGCTCATGTAGCTGTAGAATTAGTCTCAGTAAGTTCCCACAGGAGTAAGACTTGAAGAACCGAAGTTAACTGGGAACTGAAAACCAAGACAGTGAGTGTCAGGTTTAACTCAGCATTCCTCCTGATCTTACTCCATGTGCAACTTCAGGTAGTTCAGATAACTTCCTGTACTTTGACCAATACAGCCAGAACACTTCAGAAAGAAGTTCACTTACCCCATCTCAGGTATCTGCTGTGGCAATTGAACACTTCATTCTTGTAACTAAAATAGAAATGTTCACTCCCCTCCCTCTTACAAAAAAGGATAAAGCCCACAGTATAATAAAAATTTTACTATCCTCAACATCCCACAGAAATAGCTGGGTCTACATTTTAAAAAGTCAGCCTAGTAAATAAATCTGTAACACACCCCACTTTGTTTTTACAAGGACGTCTGTAACAAATTTGAACATCTCCTCTTTACAACCATAAGGCTCAAAGGAACCTGTAAGGTTTCATGAGGAGAAATTGCATCAATATAGAATGATACTATATATGTTTCATGGAAGTATTACTTTAGCCAAACTGCTGTATGCAGCATGAGGAGTAGCACTTTAAATTATGCAGAAAACAGAATGAAACCATGAAACCTGTCGTATCCTCCTGTTCCAAGAACAAAAAAGGACTTGTCAGCAGAAGTCCTTACTGAATACACTATTCCCCACCAAACAAACACCAATGGTTCAGTATCATGGTTACAATAGCACAAACACAATGGATGTTTGTTAGATTGAGTAGATGTACAGCAGCAAGATGGGTTTTCTTGGGTCTCTTAAGCCCATTGGTTTTGCTCAGTTTCATATTTAAAACCAGAATCTCTAAAGTAATTTTTTACCCTTAATATAAGTATTTAAAATGTTTTATACAGAGATGGGGCAATGCTGCTCTCAAATGCTTTGGAAAAAAACCCCAGCGCCTTCAAAGTCAAATCTCTGCAAGCTTATCTCAAGAAAGAATTGGGCCCATAATTATTTTTGCTCTGCTAGCACCATGAATTAGTTAAATTTACACTTTTTCTGAGTTTATAAGCCTGCAGTATATATGTGTAATTACAAGAACTAAACTGCCTGAAATCCATCTTTATGATTATTTCCTGGGAGAAGGAGCCAGGCAGAAATACAGAGAAGGTGAAGTAAATCTGGATTAAAGAATTAAAGAAACTGGTATTCTGAAAAGCATAGCAAAATTAGGTGCTATTGTGCATGACAAAGATGCAGTTTTCCAATACAATACATTTACAGCACATAGAATAGGGCTTTCATTAAGGATGGTCTTAATCTAATAAAGCTTCAAAGCAGAGGTTTTTTTCAACCATAAAGGTATCTAGTGTAATAATGGAAACTGTATTATGTACAGTACTTGATGGAAACATTTCTAAAGCGTACATGTTCAACAGTGACATTTCATGTTAAATTAACAAAAATTTGCACTAAATACCAATGAAGTGAAGTGTTACTTTGCTTTAGCTTTGTTGCAACCATTTCTGATAAAGTGTTGGAAACCTGTAAAAATAAAACCAAAACATTACTACCGAGTTTAAAACGGCAAAGATGTTTTAAGAACCGAACAAACCACTATGTAGTATATTGTCTCAATTTTTTGTAACTTATACACACAAAATACCATTTCTTCTGACAAGGTTATATATGATTAACCTCTATGTTCATATAGTAATGTATAAAAACTACAAGATGTATAATTGTGGGGTATTTGTTGTGTACTTTTTTAATTTTTCAAATGTTTTAAAGTGCAATTGTTTATTATACTAATGTCATTTTAATTCTTATTAAACTATAACCCAGTCAAAATTATCTAATCAATGATGCATGTATTCTGTTTCTCCTTTCGCTAGTTGTGTAGTTCAGGTTTGCTTTAGAGCTAGACCTTTTTACAGTGCTGTGTCTTCCCTATGCGTTTCTGCTAAGGATAAAATGGCGGAACCAGACATGATGAAGCAACACAGCCAGTACAACTTCTAATTTACTTCTTAATTCAAGATGTTAGAATTCAAAGTGGATGGCTCATCAGAGACAGTGAGGTAATAGCTTCTACTGTAGTTCTTTTGGAAGACTCATAACCAGGAAGATGCTCTCAGTTAAGTGTACTTTTGTCACTGCAAATACTTGATTACCAAGACCACTGGTAATTCCCTTTAAGGCGTTAAAGACAACTAAAACCAATTTACACAACCCTTTATTAATAAATATTTCTCTGTAAAGATACTGTAGAGGGCATTCATTCAAATCTCTTAAAAAGTTATTTGACAATGGTTGATTTGAGCAGTGCACACTTCATCTTGGAACTCATACTGTACCTGTCATTGACATTTAATTAATATATACATGTAAGTATATTCTGCATTTTAGAATACAAGAAGTAACTCCTACTGACTTCAACGGAGTTTAAGTATATGCTTGACTGAATTGAAGCCAAGGAGGGCCTAGGCTCATAAAAGATAAACTACTCAGTTTATACAAACTATAATAAACAGGTCACTACTACCAGCCATATGCAATGCAGGCTATGTCTTCAGAAATCAAGTTAAAAGTTAGATTCAGAAAAGGACTTGGGTTACCTTGTGACGGCATAGAAACCTCCTCAGACTACACAAATGGAAGAGCCAGGTACAGGCTAGGAAGGAACCTCAGGGCACAGGCTAGGCTGGACTCACAGCAGGGAATACATTCCTCCCTCAGGGAGACAAGCATGTTATTCCATGCTGCAGAGTATGGCACCTTACCACAGTTTCTCCCAATCCTGCAGGTGTTTGAAGCCAAACTGCTGACTCTGATTACCTTACAACATTCAAATCCAAACCATCTGAAACATGTTCTTCCATGAATTGGAACTGGGAAATGAGGGAGGGACAGTGAAGCTTCTGGCTGGGTGCTGAGCAGCCATCCTCATTCCATCAGTACAGACAGTCAAACATCACTTTACCTACTCTGGACAATGCCTAGTGCGAAATGCTACCCAAGAAGTCTGCAAAGAGCACCTTTTGCCTACAGTAAAATAGGCAGAGAGGTAGACAGTACCTGTGAATTCTTAATTTACAAATGTAAACAATAGAAAAGAAGCAGCCTAACATCTTAGCTGTTCTTTTTTTCCTGTTATATACAAATCTAGGCAATAAACATAATCATTTCTACAGCCAACAACAAGCTTTGTTCCCCATACTACAGGGGAAGAGAAAACCTCTCCTGGAAGCTTATCTACTCCTTCTGCTGTTCCACTCTTGGCATTCAGGATCCACACTTTGCCATCTGTAGATATTGCTGCCAAAAGAATTTTGTCCTTTAAGTCATCGCTTTGAAAAACAAATGGTGTTCCATATACACTTGAAGTGGCTTCAAACTTCCACAGTAAATTACCCTCCATGTTACAACAGTAGATACAGCAATCGTGGGAGCCAAAAAATATTTCTTGCTTAGTTAAAGTTGAGATGCATGGAGATGAAAACACTGGTCCATTAGTGGGAAACTGCCAAACCTACAGAAAGAACATAACTACCCATTATCAAAGGTTGTTCACATTTTCAGTTTGACAGCAGCTGTAATTTTTTAATGGATTAATTGTTGCCAAGAGAGCATTTTATTTCAAGAGCATACTAGATTTCAGTGAGGGCTGGTAAATACTTGTCAAATTACAAGTTAAGTTTTACACACAGAGTAAGTAAGTGATAAAAGACTCATAAAATGGATGTGCAGGAGTTAACTACCTACTGTGAGGCTCACGTAAAGATGGCCAACTTGGGAAAAGAATATTCTTGGGCTGTTGCACCACAATTAACAATAAATGTTGAGAATTCTGTTAACATGCCATTCTTTGCCAAAAAGGCAAATATTCCTTTCGTAATATCGATTTCCTCTGGTCATGCTAATGAGGTGCAGATCAATACCGAACTGCTAGAGAGTACTAGAACTACTCAAGAAAATATTAGTTCTGCAACACTGCTGCAAGGAGACAGAGTGCAGGGAATGGGCTAACATACATTTTATAATCAGAAAAGGCTTAGGAATTGCCATGTATACTGCATCTCAGGCAAACAACAGAAACTGTGTCAGTTGTTTTAACACCAGATACAAACCACATTAATCTCTGAGGAACTAAAAAAAACACTGCCATTTAATTCAGTGTAAAGGCTAACACATATTTTGCCAGAATTATAATTTGACTTTTTTTTGATAAATGCAGGAACATTCTAAGAAACTTTACTTCTAAAGAGCCACCATCTTACAGAAGAGATGGCTTTAAACATGCTTGAAAAACTCCAAACACAAAACCGTACCATTTCATTTGCTGGCACTACTCTTGACCATTTACTTCGGCTGTAAGCTCCGAACTAGAAATTCTGTTACTGCAAACAGCTTGAGAGCTTGCAGTTTTGCCATGAACTGCATGGACTACCCTAGGCAGGTTTTCTACTTTCCCCTCTCTATAACAGTAAACACTTCTATTTGGTTCACAAAAATGTGTATGTTAATGATTAAACCTCAGAAAACAGTATTAATAAAGCATCTTATTCAGGGTTTTGTGATAAACATACAAAGCCCAACACCACCACTTTTACCTTTTCTCCAGAGTGAGTGTAACAATATAAGTTTCCATCCACACACCCAACACAAACATACTTCTCATTGCAGTGAGGAGAGGAGAAGAGTGGTTTTCCCAGGAAGCTTTTCCAAATCTTACTCCCCGTCACCTGTAAATGGCAGCATGGAATATCAAATGCTTAACACAACTGTAAGCAGCTACACAAAACAACCTTTCCTTCACAGCTTGACCCAGTCCTTAAGGATTGGGGGACTGAAAAAAGGCAAAGAAAAACAGGCTTCTCTCATCCAGAATGCACTGTTCAAATCTTCTTCCAACAAAATGTTTAGTGTTCTCCCTGGGATACTCAATACCCCTGTTTCACCCTTCTTTTCCTCCAGCTAGGCAAAATAATAATAATGTAGTAGTAGTACTAAGAAATGACAGATTCATTTTTTATTCCATACCCAGCTCCTCAGTATGTGACGAGGACCAATGAAGGAGAAGATATCTTGAAAACAAGTTATATTGATTATGTCATAATACATAAATACAGTAGGAAATGCTGCAACCCAGAGTCTAGGATTGTCACAATCTGCTCCTAACGTAGCCTGCACGTTCCTATTTTTATAAATAATTACTTGAGGTTAGAGCTGGGTTTCTCAACTACCTCTTGCTCAGGATTAGGGGAAAAAATAATCTGTTTTTTCTTAACCACAGCCCACTAGAGCTGCAAAACCATACACTGGTTTTCTAACACTAGGCTGGGTATTACTGAGGAAACTTGTAGTGGGTGGGAGGTAAAGATGGTTAGGACTGATGTTCTGGGTTGTGAGGACAAAAACATGAACAGCTGCTTCAAGTGACTGTTCTCTTTATCAGGCAGGAGCAGCTGTAAGCCAACAATGCCTCAGAAAACCATGAAAATACTCCACATCTATCAAGAATGCCATTTCCCCAGTGGAGAGAACAGAACTGCAGTCCAAGATTAAGGGGGACAGCTCTTTAAATGAATGTGGGGAGGGAAACAGTAAGAGGAATGAAGGAGCTTCTTGCTCTATTCTGTTCTGATCTCAGCAAGTATTTTCTTCCTAATCCTCCTGTCAAGGGGAGGGAGGAAAAAAAAAATCTACAGACATGCTCTCACTCACTAGTTTAACTGATAAGGTAGTATATGGGAATGAGAAGACACTGATTCCAATTTTGGCCTGCAGCCAGCATGTAAATGCAAGCAAGTCACTTTGATTCCCTTTATCACCAGATAGCTTTCTGACTTACAGGAATTATTATGGTAACCTCGTGTATAATAATAAGGCCCTCAAGTGAAAAGTATCTTATGGTAACATATGATCATCTAGTTCCTTTCATCAGAAAAGTGATCTTCAGAAATGCATTTTGGTTCCATTTAAATTTGAGACTGGTATCAAAGTAAGCAAAGGTACATACTGGGTTTACAGCCAATAATAGTCCTCCTAGTGTAGCAACATAAAGATGATGTGGAAAAGAACTTAGACAAGGAGATGAAAACACAGCTCCACCTTCGCAATGTAACTTCCATATACATGCCTTTTTCTGTAAGCACACGATAAATAAAAAAAAATTCAATTGAAGTTAAGGCTGATCATGTTTACAAAGACCTTCTAATATCAAAGCTTATCAAACTGCTTTACTCAGCAAATACTAGTTAAGAATTGAAGATATAATCTACATGTTATTACAGCAGCTAACACATATGCTGTTGGCTACTTTCTCTTCCAGTAAAAAGAAATTCAGTTAATGAAGAGGCGGTATCTGCCCCTTTTATTTTCCATCTCCCTTCATCTACTCTTTTAGAATGTGAGATTTTCTTGCCACCATTATGTCATAGTTTTATTTCTACCTGGGCACCCTATTCTGAAACACCCACAGAGAATTTAGTAACTAAGAAACTTAAGATTTGTTTTCAACCAGGACGAGTAGCACAAGAACCACGGCTGAGAACACCACTAAAACTACTTAGTACCACATAATCCCATCCCCACTCCCAGCAGGCCTCACGATTTCAGAAGTGTAGTTGTGGTCTCCTAAGAATACTAACACTCGTGGAGCTTCACCTGGTGTACTACAAATAGGGTCTAAGTTGCATATTTGTTCTTCTGTACATAAAAGTCAGTGTTCTTACGTAAATATCCAAAGCATACACATGTTGGTCATGTGATCCTATGTAGACTAGTCCATTGGAAGGGTCTACAATTGCAGAGCTTTTCACAGTATCTTCTGTGACAAAAGTCCAGTGTATTTCTCCATCACTGCTTTGAAGCACATACACTAAGCCATCATAACAACCTGTGTGAAATAAGACACAACAGGGGAAAAAAGGATAGTGAGTATTTGTATTTATGGTGTGATTTATGCTGCTAGCTGCATCACTTCTGGAAAGAAATAAGACGACTCACAAGGTACAGTTTCAAAACATTTTCCAAAGCTCCTCCTCTTCTTTTAGCTCAAAGTCTTTGCTGATAGTTCATACATTCAAAGTTGATTGTTCTGTGTGTTCTCTCCAGGTTACATTTAGAATATTCTTATTTCACTGCCTTTCTACCAAATTTTACAGTAATAATATTAGAAGATATGGAGAGTTGCTGAAAAGTGAGAATAAGGATGGTTTTTTAATTACCTCTTTCCCAAAACAAACATGCTGAAAGAATAAAGTCTGTATGTTTTCTAATGAAAACTGAACTGTAGTTCTAGAAATTCCTTCAGTTTTAATAAGACATTTAATTTTGTTAAATAGCAATCAAAACACTAGCAAAAATATGGTAACGTTAGCTTTGCATAGAAAACCTCACCACCTGGACGTATGTGCTAACCAGTGATACATATGTATTAGCTAAAAAGGTAACACTAAGATGAATAATGGCAACTCCACTGAAAACGGGTATGACAAAACCAAAAAACTATGCAAACATGTTCTTTACATTTCCAGAAAGAAGAGTCAAAGGAGATAATTACACTCTGTGGAAAATAATCTGAGGCACCATGTACTAATTTCTACCTCTATCAACTTTTAAAGACATTTTAAGACTGTATCAACCTTTCCATACCTTTTTTAAAAAACAGTTTAAAGGCCACACCTTAATCATCTGCTAAAAAGAAACAATACCCACTGACTATTCCTTAATAAGGCCTTATCAATAAATTTGCATATAATAAACCACAAGTGTGTATGTTTGATAAGCTCCATCATTGGCTTTCATGAAACTTAAATTACTTCATTCGTTTTTATTTTACAATAAATTCGTTCAGAAGCAGATATGGAAGTTTATGGATAAGTGTAGATGGAGGGCATTCAGAGGTAAGAAATAAGATTCTCTGTCATTCATCTTGTATTTAGCAGAAAAAATAATTTAAAATGAAGGCTAAAACAAAAGACCTACCAACAACAATGAAATTTCCACACTTCGATACGCAGGCAGAAGATTCAATACGATCTCCAAGGTTCTTCTCCCATTTTAACTCTCCCAAATCTAGATCAATTGCCTGCATTGCATGAGAGTGAGAACCGACATACACAGATGCAGATACTTCTCCTTTAGATGCTATTATAACCAGTGGTGATGCATCAACACATTTTCTTGTATTTGACTTCCATCTTATGCATAATGCCAACTCTGCCGTTCTTACACGACTACATTCTGCATGGATTCGCTGTACAGAGCAACAGTCAGTTTTATTTGCCTTGTTCGTAACTGTTAAAATTCTGTTCTCCATTTCATACCCTTGTGCATGGCTTTTCATTATACTTGGAGTCACTACATGCAGAAATGATGGTTGCTGTAGCTGTTCCACTCCTATCTGTACTGTATTATTGGGTTGCATAAAAGACTTGGTGAAATTCATAGAAAAAAAATGATTTCCTCTGCTTAGAGCAATAAATGAAATTAACCCTGAAGCAACCTCAAGACGTCTTTCAGATTTCAGTTTAATATATTTTCCATGGAACTCGTCTTCACTGTCCCCACTTAATTTTCTTTTCACAACATTGTCATAATTCATTAATTGGTCTTCATCTGGAAACAGAATTTTAAGAATATGTCTATAAACCTCTTCAATTGAGCGGCTGAGAATGACTTCAAGGAGTCCAGGCACAGCTTTGCCTAGTAGCATCTCAATTTCATCATAAAATCGTAGAGCCTTTAAGGAGTCTCCACCACTGTACAGAAATACTGCATCTTTAGAAATTCCAGTGGAATCACCTGGGAGACCCAGAACAGACTAGAAAAAAGGAGAAGGAAAGAGGTAACAGTCTATGGATGTTACACCATGGTAAAATCCACCTGAATACCCAGAAGTCCCACTAAAGGTCAACAACTGAAGAAACTCACTACTCTGCAAAAAAAACACATGAAACATGTTAGTGACAATAGAGGTAATGATGGAACAAGAGTTGGGGAGGAACGGGGAAACAGGCAGATACTAGTTCTGTTACTACAAAATATTTTGTTCAATTACAATTCTGCAGCTTAAGGAGTTAAAGCAAATTGAGCTGTCTTTTTTGTTGGCCATTTTCAGTCTCGATACCATAACTTTGCAGATAAAACACTGATGCCTTTTGATAAAATTGGTTTAGGTGCTTTATTTTATTAATAAAACTTAAATACACTGATATCTTCTATGTCGGAATTATTTAAGTAACCTTACTTATCTACCTACTTTTGAAGCTGTAACTCCTTCAATTCATGAAGGATTTTGGATTTGGCATTGTTACTACAACACACAGCAATTACTATGTCTCCTTCACTGCACTCACTGCTTGTTAAGTCTGGGTGTGAAGTCCAAATCCTCTGGTTTTGCAAGCCACCTTCTGCTGTCCATCATGGGTCTAGGGCACATCCCAATACTCTGGGTTATCATTTCTATAGCCACCAACATGGTAAGTATCAGCACAGACAAACTGTGTTCCTAATTTCACTACATTTACTTGTTCAAGTCCTAGCCACAGCAAATTCTACTTCCAGGTGAAACTTGGAAGACTACCTCTGAAGAAAAAAAAAAAGTAATACTGTTTGGCATCACATTTCAGTACCTCGAAAAAACAGTTTTTAGCACAGAAATTTAGAAACAATGCAAACAAGCAGTCCATGAGACAATTAAGTAACTGTGCCATCTATTTAAAAAAGACTCTTCAATTCATAATTACATTGAGAAATAAGAAACTCTACTAACACAGTAGCTATTTTGTACAAAGTTTCCAAGTCCCAGTTCCTTGTTTCCCTAAGGGATACCTTCCTTGTCATGTGAAGCAGTATTCAAAAAGCTACTGACAGGTTACGTCCTTCCTATGCTAATTGCTTATACCTCATAGCCTGCAGTTTTATCTGATAGAGGAATATAAATTACTCCCTCTTGGCCACTGCAGAGAAACTATATTTAAGTATTAACTGAACAGAAAGAGCCGTACTGCTTAAATCTATAGGCGGCTAGAATGTTCTGGTTGCATTAGTCATACTTCTTAAAACTGTTTAATTCCTGACACATTTATAATGATCCACTTGCAAAGATAAAAAGGCAGCTCAAAATACTACCTTCCATAAATACTGCAATCTTCCCCATAGTTCCTCTGCGCCACTCAGCTTATTGTCACGCCTTCTGGAGTTTAGATGGTTCTGGTAAATCTTGTTCAGTTCAGATATATCAACTTTGCCTTTGTAGAAAATAAAGTACGATTTTTTTCATTGCTTTTTTAGCATTGACACTTCCAAAACTTGCTCTGCCCAAACTGTCACTCTATTCTGGTACACACTTCCTTATTCATACTCCACTGCACCTATTTTTTTTTACGCTATCAACTACACTTAACAGAACCCAGTAAGGTTTTTGAAAATTTTCCCTAGCCTCCCACATAATCCCACCCTCAGGGCCTGATCTTTCCCCAGCTGGAGTCAGGGTTCTGTTGCAGACTGCAACAGGAACTGAGAAGTGTGCAGTGTTAATACTAAATTGATTTGACTCTCGAATGAAACATTATCAAGAAAACATAATACGTGGTCATCATTTCCTACTAGGAGTTAGTTATGTAATCTATGTATTTAAAAAGCATGAATCAGGTACCTGATTTTGGTCAATTAAAAAAAAAGGCATGGAGATCATTAAAATAAGTGGCAAGGGTACTTAATAGTTTCATTTACCATGTGATGTTAAAGGCAAAGCTTTAATCAATACAAGCTCATCAGGGACTGCATGAGCTGGTAGACGTTTCTGGAGTTCTTTAAGTGTTTCCCTCTTTTCTAAATTATCTTTGGGTACAACAAACAGGATAAGTTTTTCCTGCTG